>NW_004524664.1:11415253-11420490 GCF_000260255.1 Octodon degus | reverse complement strand
AAACCTCCAGTAACTGTGAGCTAAATAAACCTTTCCTTCCTTCATTTTGAGTGTCGGGTATTTGTCCCAGCAACGAGAGAAGAGTAACTAAGACAATAATATGTCATGTGCGTGCACAGATATAACAAGATGAAACCCACTGCTCTTACAACCAATATACACTAATAACATGTAGAAAAAGATAAATGGAATTTTTCATTGCAGAAATGAAATTCTCAGACCCCTTGCCATACCTTGAGAAGGTTCCTCAGATCCCTTTCCTTCCTCTCTGACTTACAGAGGTGACAGCTGATTTTTGTTACTATAACTTAGTGGCAGCCTAGTCTGGGATTTCATAGAAATGCACTCACACAGTGGACACTTTATTTCTTTGGCTCATACTTTTTAAACATAATGCTTTTGAGATTAGTCTAAGTTATTGAATGTTTGAGAAATTCATTTCTTTTTGTAGTTTTCAGTGTGGATATATAACATGATGTTGAGTTGTTTCCAGTTTGGTAATATGGTGAATGAAGATATCATAAACATTGATATATAATTTTTACATCAAACTATATTTTACTTTTTCTTGGATAAGGACTTAGAGTCATGGCATCATAAGCGAGGTGCATATTTATGGTAAGAGACCAGTTTTCCAAACTGATTGTATCATTTTGACTACCCTTGCCCCATTGAATGAAAATTCTAACTGTTTTATAATTCTTACCAATGATTCAATGTTATTAGTCTTTTTAATATTATAAAAGGTGTGAAATAGTAACTTTGGTTTTACATGACATTCCTCTGGTGGATAACAATGTTGAACATCTTTTTTTGTGTCTGTCATTTTAAAGTCTACTTTGCCTTCATCTTATTTCAGAGACATTTCTTATATTTTAAGATGAGCTGTGCCATGTATGTATTGTGAGTAGTTTTTCCAAATATGTCTTGCCTTTCAGTTCATCAGAAGATGTCTTTTGAAGAGCAAACTTTTAAAATATCAGGGGTGTTATCACACCCCCAGCTCCGGATTTGTGACTTCAAGGTGTCCCAACATCCCGCCTTGCCTTGCCCCTCCGTCCTGCTCTGGATTCCATCTCAGAGGACCCTCCATGAATCTGCCATGCAGTGCTTCCTGCAGGGCATGTCCTTTGCCTCTTTCATGCTGGTGACATGGTCCTGGGCCATCTTCATCATGACCTACATGGTGGCCATTCTTGCAGGACACATGTACCCTTTCCTGCCCTACATGAGCAATATGTCAGCAACTCCTCCTGAGAATGACACTGTTAGAGTCATGATAGTTTTCTCTGTGTTTCTTGGTTTGGCCTGGTGGAAAGAATGTTGAGGCCAATCTTCAAATGCTGGCCCCGCCCAGCTGGCCTCTGTGTGCCTTGGTATGCTCCCTCTGTGGTCCATCATCTCCTGCAAGTCTCTCCCCAGCAGAATGGCCTGGCTATGTGCCACATGCCAATGGTCCTCTTTGCTATGCTGCACAGCTGTCATCCCCATGAGAGCCTGTGCTTCCTGGATTTCTGTAACCAAGCTGGAGTGGAGGCCAAAAGAAATGGATTGTGTGTATCACATGGTGAGCACCATCTGAGAATCGACTGTGGTCTCCAGTTTTATTTCTCCTTCCTGCCATTCATCTAAGATTTCCAGAGCATGATCCTAAGGACAGCCACCAAAATGGTTGCCCACAGCTGAAGACAGGAGAATTGCATCTCACTCCGCGCACCTCAAGGACAGTTCTAAGAGGTGGCACAGGACAGACAGGTGTCATTGTTGCTCTGGTTGGATGTGTCTAGGGCACATCTGAGAGTTAAGTTTCATTAAAAACTCCTAGTAATTGTACTGTTTACCAGGGTTTGAATGTAGAGCATTTGTGGTATTGTGGAAATGTTTTTATACTTCTCTAAACACTTTTATACAAACAAATTCATATAAAAAGATATAATATTTCATAAACTAGAAAGCTATTTTTATACAAATTTCTTTTAGGCGTGTGTTAGTGATCTATGAGAAATTTAAGTTTAGTACATTTATTAAAAAGTAAAATTGGGATATCCACTTTAAATTTTCATTTTCAGAGGATAAACTAATTTTTTTTTTTTTAAGCCACACAAGTGGACCCCAAATCCCTCTAGACAAACAGATTCTGCCTTTCATATGCAACTTCTGAAGCTGGTCTAATTACCCATATTTTGGTATTGTTTCAATTTCTATGAATTTGCATTTCTTTGGATTTTATGGATGAGAGAAGAAAATAAATGAAATATTTTCTTTAAAAATGTCAATCGACTCAATTTTATCAATATTTTTTTTTATCGTTTTCCCTGTCAGAAGCTTATGACACAGCCTCTTTTCTGTTTTGTCTATGATTTTTAGAGTTTTAACTTATACATTTAGGCTTACAATCCATCTTGAGTTAATTTTTTTGGGTATTATAAGGTATGGGTCAAGATTAATATTTTTTTCATACAGATATCCACTTAGACTAGCACATTTGTCAAAAAGATGTTTCTTTCCCCATTGAATTGCATCTGGGTTGTTTCCAGTTTATGGCTGTTGCAAATAAAGCTGCTATAAACATTGATGAATAAGTTTTTGTGTGAACATAAGTTTTTCATTTCTCTGGGATAAATGCCCAGAGTACAATTACTGGGTCATATGGTAGTTGCATGTTTAGTTTTTTAAAACAACTGCCAAACTGTTTTCCAGAGTGGCTGTACCATTTTATAATCCCGCCAGTAATATATGATTGATCCAAGTCCTCTGCAATCTCACCAGCATTTAGTATTGTTACTTTTTTTTTTTTTTATTTTAGCCTTGTAAGTAGGCATGTAAAGATATCTCATTTTGGTTTTAATTTGTATTTTCATAATGGCTAATGATGTTGATTATCTTTTAATGTGCAATCTATCTTCAATGAAATATGTCTACCCTTGTCTTTTTTCTGATTTTTTTCTTACTATTGAGGTTTGAAATTTTTTATATATTCTAAATAATTGAGCTTTGTCATATATGTGATTTACAGATATTTTTCCTTACTGTGTAGCTTCTTTTAATACTCAACATGATATTTTGTTGAGCAAAATTGTTTGATTGAAGTGTAATTTACATCATCATCATCATCATCATCATCATCATCATCATCATCATCATCATCATCATTTTTATTATCGGCCAGGTTTTTGGTTTCAAGTTCTAAAACCCTTTGCCTAGCTTACATCCCAAAGACATTTTCCAGTTTCTTCTAAGAGTTTTATGTTTTACATTCCAGCAGGTGATCCATTTTGAATTAAGTTTTTCACACAGTGTGAGACTTTTTCATGGTTTTCATCTTTTTAGGCCCAGGTGCTACAGCATCATTTGTTAGGAGGCTTTCAGTAAGTGCATTTGTGTGGCCCCATTTCTGGGTTCTTTGTTTGCTTTCACTGGCCTACTTATCTCTGCACCAATATCTTATACTCTTCATTCTATAGTATAATATATGTTGATACTGAGTAGACTCATTTATCATACTTTATGTTTATTTTTTCAAGTGATCTTAGCTATCCCATTTCCCTTGCCTTCCCTAGTGAATTCTGGAATAATTTTGAGTAATATTTTTTCCCCATATACAAAATATTTTACTGGGATTTAAAAAACCTCTATGTTAATTTTAAGAGAATTAACATCTATGCTAATTCACAAACAAAATATTTTTCTGTTTATTTAGAAGTTTGATTTCTTTCAACAGTGCTCTATAGTTTTTAGGATACAAGTCATGTATATGTTTTGCTAGACTTGTATCTCAGGATTTTATTTTTGAAATGGTGTGTTTTTACTCTTGGTGTTCACATATTCATTTCCAGTTTTTAGAAATACAACTGATTTTTCTGTATTTACCCTAAATCTTGCAAGTTGTTGACTTGTTTATTAGTTCTAGGCATTTTTGTGGGTATATTCCTTTTCAAATGGGAGCAACTATCAAGGAGGAGAACATTATTTATTCCATTGTATTTTGTGTACTTTTTATTTCCCCTTGCTGCTTTATTGCACTGGCTGGAACATCCATTACTCTATTGAGTGTTAAGTGGTAACAATCAACATCTCTTCTTTGACCCTAATTGTAGGACAAGAGCAGGCATCACTTGTTTATAATTTTAGCTATGGCAATTTTATGTGTTCTTTATTAAATTGAGTTATCTTCCCTCTCTGTTTTTCTAAGAGCTTTTATTCTGAATGTTGAATTTTGTCAATTTTTTTTTCTGAATTTTGTGTAGTGTTTGAACTTGGAACTCTCAAGCTATCGTATTGTGAGTCTTTTCAGATCTCTATTTAACTCTTTTTTTTTTTTTTTTGGTACCAGGGATTGAACTCAAGACGCTGCGCTTGCCAGGCAAGCACTTATTCTACTGAGCTGTCTCTCCCCAGTCCCTTAACTCTTGTTTTTTGTCATTTGGAATGCATCTTAAATTTTGAGACAGTGTTATAAACATAGAAAAGACAATGCTTTTCAAAAATGAAAGGGAAAAAGAGTTTAGGTTTCTTGTTAAAGGCTAGAATTTTACTTCTGATTCCTTCTACCCATTGGTTCATTGGATAATATTATTCTTGAGTGTATTTTTTCACTTGAGTAATAGGGAAAAGTAACTTCAGTAATGGTCAAATGAGTTTAGTGAATGAAATGTTTTGTCACTATTGATTTCTAGATATTAATTAGCTAATGTTAGACTATTTGTTCTCTTTAGTACTTGATATTCCTCCTTTATAATTTGTAACTATACCACAATAAGTCATTCATGAAAGAATAAGACATAAATTCTCCTATGAGACATACTAATATCAAAACAACATACATTCTTCATTCAAACATGGGCAAGAGGCTAGTACATCTGGTTCTACTGATACACATACACACACACACACACACACACACACACACTACATGTGCATATACATATACATGCATCAGTAATGTTAAGTATATTTTTTCTTTTTTTGTTTTATTAAGACAGGGTTTCACTATGTAGTTCAGGCTGGCCTTGAACTCACTATATAAGACAGGCTGGCCTTAAACTCATGGGGATCCCCCTGCCTCAGCCTCTATAATGATGGGATTACAGGCATGTACCACCAAACCCAATTTATCATCAAAGCAAAGATAATCTGTTGGTTGCATCCTGAGATAATGTAGATAAGCTTTCTCACCTTTCTATTATTAGACAGAGTTCAAAATGACTAGAGTATGAAAAAAATAACTGCTTTGAAAA
>NW_004524664.1:11383652-11415153 GCF_000260255.1 Octodon degus | reverse complement strand
TATATGTTTTGGGTGTGGTTACAAGATAATGAGGGGTGAAAATTTCTGTAGGAAGCTAAGTCATAATCAGCATATTCTTTAATAAGAGATATATGGAAAGCCCCTGAGTGCAGTCGTGGTGAAATTCTCCATAGCATCACATTAATGCAAAACAGATAATAGTTTCTTAGACCAAGTCAAAGAATGATACCTTGAGCAATGCTCTAGATGTTAGTTGAATTTTCCCCAATAATTAAATAAGTCTCATTTCAATGTATTTACTTTTATTTGAAGAGAGGATTACTAAACAGCAGAGGCCCACTCGTCACCATCTTGCACCTGGCAGTGGAATGTCGCATCACATATGTGTTTACTTCCCTTGGCCAGAGCATTTCCCTTTGCTCCAAATAATAGTCTGACATCTGATGGAATTTGAGTCCTTCCAGGAAGTTTTAGTGTTTTCATTGATTGAGAAGTATTACTACATAAATGTTTTCAAATACTTACTGGATTTGTATCCTTAAAGCAGGAAAATGGCATATCATCGTTTTTCTTTGAAGGCCTTGCTAAAAACTGGACTTTGTATCAAAATGAAGAAAAGAAAAAGAAACTCTTGGTAACCCCTATTGTAGGCCTGCTTTGAGCTTTGGCTCTGATTATGGAGAGCCTGGGAACAGAGCTGCAAATCACAGAGAGTTGATTTCTTTTACCAGGACAGACTACAGATACTGTAATTTGATGATTAATTTGTTAAAATGTGTGGCAGAGTCTTTAATCATCAACTTGGTGCTTAGGGTAAGTTACAGTCCTGTGCTCTTGTAACTATGGAGAATTAATTTTTAAAATTTTTTTTCTTTTGTTTTGGGAGCTCTAGTATTACATCTGTTTCACTTGCATTAGTTTAACTAGAAACAATGAGTATTTCCCATTTTCAATATATCACAAATCCTGATGTTTCCATAATTTCATCTTAGTGAGTAGCTATATATGAAAGAAGATGTACAGTTCAAGAAAGCCTCAGGGTCAGGAACATAGCTCAGCAGCATAAGTGCCTGCCTGGCAAGCTCAAGGTCCTGAGTTCAATCCCTAGTACTGAAAAGAAATGAAAAAAAAAAAAAAGCCTCAGTGTTCATAAGTAAATGTTCTGGTCTTTAAATGCCGATTATCACACTTAGAAAGATTTTTTAATTTATATTTGTCTAACAATTGCCAATTTCCTCAACTCTCATGCGGCAGCAGCAACAGCAGTACAACAATGAAAACAATAATTCACCAACAACAATATAGCCACTAGACATAAATCCACACTTACTTTCCCCATTATACTTGAGACATTGGAGGCATGAATGTGTCTTCCTAGAATTTATTTCCAGTACAAAGAACATCCTTTCAAAGTAATAGAAAGTAAGAGAAAAGTTCGAATATTATTTTTACCCCATATGATGTCTTTTCTTTGATAAAGTGGTAAGGATTTCTCCACTTGAGATTATGCATCTTGTAAAATAATTTATTAGTTGCATTAGTTCATTTACTTCTCACATACAGAAGACAATTCTGCTTATTTGTAGTCTTAAAAAAATCTGTTGCTTAGAGTAAAGGAGACTTTCAGTTTATACAATTTTGTTCACAAAGCTCTCCTGATGAATAGAAAACTGTCACCCTTATTTTGAGTTTCAGTGTTGAACAACTGGATTAGTTGCCAGGTTAAATTTGTAAAAGGTGAGTGGAGCATGATCCACAAAGCCAATGAAATGGGAGCTGGCTGCAGTTGTCACTTCTTGAACACCATTCTAGTGACCAAGAAGAGTGAACCAACATGCTGGTGCTTAGATCTTTGGAGCTGTTTGTACTTTGAAGCATTTAATTTAATGCAAGCTAAGCATAGAATTTTTATATGAATTTTTGTACTTACTAGTGTGATCCCTATAGGATCAATCTTACTTTCATCAAGATGTGCATTTTAGAAAACCGAGAGCAATAAGTTCCTATTTGGTCCTACATGATAGACAACTTGTGTTTGTTAGTAGAACTAGCTCCTTGGTAAGCACAAATGATCTCTGAGCAAAGAGAAAGATTGGCATGGCCAGACTTCTGGTATGTCCTAGAGTTTACAGATACCTACAGGCTCTTTTGCTGATCGGCTAGATACCGGTGACTTTGAATAACATTTGGTTCAATAGATCTAAGTATGGGCTACCTTACTGTTGGATTGGGAAATACAGATGCATCTACATGAGATTTGTGAACTTCATATTATCAAAATTCAAGTACACTCACAAACACACACACAAATAGAAGGGACACATATTCTTTTCCATACTTTTACAATTTCTCAACACTGTCATTTTTGTAATCATTTACTATTCCAGTTGTAGTACACTTTCCTTTGTTTTCAGATACTAGCACTATGGCTTCCCACAATGAAATATATTTTTATTGGGTTTGAAAATAGGATAGTGTTAGGTAAAGCCAAGAGCACAAACTAAATAGAAAAATAAAAAGTGGAAACTATGCCAAAGGTGCATATTCAAGGAAAAAGGGGAAAGAGTGTACGATGTTAAGAATAGGTGCTTCTCACAGCAGGAGTGTGCAGAGACGCAAGTCTCCCCATTTATTAATGACTATGAACACTAATGGTAAGTTAATTTGCACTAGACACCTCCCATGACTGAGAAAGCTGAGGATGGGAACTACAAGTAAGGAACTTCAGAGGTTTGATCTTTTTAAGTATAATTTTAAAGGGAAACAAGAAAATTGAAGATTATTTCATTAAAGAGCAAATTTTAAAAGTACTTGGTATCATTATAACTTCTCTTTAATGAAAGTAGCAAGCCCTCAAGGAAATTTTCTGATGTGCTTACATGCAAGGGCAGCAAAAGTTCAAAGTTCTGTCTAATTGAGACATATTCGGGAGTACTGGGGAGAAAGAATCCCCAAGAAATATGTGCCGGGACCTCTGGAAAGCATAGGAAGTCAGCCTGTATTTTAAGGTGGTAGAAATAAGTGGAAAATGTGAAGTCATCTTGCACATGAGGACTAGCCCTTGAGGCCTGGAGGATGGGTTGGGGTTACCGAGGTAAAGTTCTCAGCATTCCAAGGGGATATTTTGCCACCTCTTGGACACGGTGCCTCTTTGTGCCTTGAGTTACGAAGATACATGTACAGAAGTTTTGCTGGTTTGTTGTGAAGTTACATGTAATTAAATGTCTAGTAAAAATCTGAATTTAGAAGTATTTATGGCAGAATATCAATATTGTTTCTATTCCTTTGTAAATGATATAAATCAAAAAATTTCTGTAAATTTATGGTGCTGGTATTAAAATGGTTTAAGGAAAGGATGAACAAAATTAGGTTGAGTTTTTAATTTTTAAATTTTATTTTTAATTTTCTCTGAATTTTATTTTTTGTTTTGAAGAGTAAAAACAAAAGCAAAACAAATAGAGAAACAAAGACAAACAGGGTAGCATACAATAATATATATATGCTACAGATTTTCAAAACAAGAATAGCAAATTAACAGTGATTGATATATTACCTATTTTATCATCAAATCTGTTCCTCAGATTAACAGATATAGCTATGTGAGATTGGACAACTAATTGAATATTAATGCTTGTTTTTAACAAACCTTAATTCTTTCTTTTCACAAATTTATTTTAAATGCAGTATAATAACAATTATTAGAAACACTGACTCATTTTGTATGTGTCAAGAGCATGCTAAAAATGATAAACAGACAAGTGATAATCATGAGGAAGACACAGCTTCTAAAAACTCAATGCCCTTTAAAAATAGTGAATAGATACAGTTTCTGATTCCTTGTCTTAGATAATACTTGAGGAAATCCCCTTGGAGTTGGGCTCCTTGCTTAGATTGTTTTTCCTCCTCTGCTTGGCCTTTATGAACTGTCCACTCTCAGCACACTGGGCAAAAAAATACAGGCAAGGTGTGGGGAAAGGTGTGAGCGTTGTGTTGATTCAGGTGCTGGTGTGAGTGTGTGTGCCAGCAGTGAGCTACTCTACTCATCTATGAGTATTTACTTTGGATGCAACCCATAATTATTTCAAGGCCAACATAAATATTTCAAGGCAGTTATTCACCATTATAGCACATGATTTCCCCTACCTCAAGGCTTACATTTTTATCATCTCCAAAATGTTTCCTCTAGAGATTTTGTCTTCATATTTTAGTATGAACAATTTTGCTTGTATTGTGTATTTTTTTCTTGTTTTCCTGTCTCTCAGAAACTCATGTATTCTATGTAAGAATGAGTTTATATTTAATGTTGACCCAAAGAAGGACCCACCTTTTGGGCTCAGGTTTAGGCTTGCAGAATTGATCCAGGCTTAGTATCTTCAGTCTATCTCAACAATCCTTGCATCTGCTGATAGTACTGCACTGATTCTTGTTTAGCAACATAAAAACATTTTTTAAGGAGCATACAAAGAATAATAAAACAAAAACAAAAACCCTCAAAACCCATTAGAGATGATACAGAATTTCACTAAACAAAATGACAGGTTATTATTGCATATTGTTGTCCTCAAATTAGTTGTTTAGATTACCAGACATAAGCTCATATGACTGGTGAAAAAATTTAGATAACAAAATTGTCTTGGGCTTCTCAGATCCTCTGTGAAGTTAGATATGGGCTATAGAGTAGGTGAGACTAGAACTAGGTGGAGAACTTGGATCTTCAGGAAGAAGAGTTGGGAATCCAGTACTGGATTGGCTTCTAATTCCCTCTGTATTTATGGAGATGATTTGCACTTTTTTTCTCAGCACCATCATGTAGATAAAAATGCCTCAGTAACTGATCTTGTGACTGTGCTGGAAAAGAGTAATCGCATAAAGCACTCTAGACTGAGATGTGGGGAGGGCCACGGCAGACAGGCCAGGGAAGCTACCTTTGGTTTGGCACCTGAAATTGTAAGTCTGACAACAATGTTTAATGATATATTTTGAATTTCTTTAAAATGTAATTTTCTATGCAGAAGGTAGCACCTGGGGAGTTGAAAAAGAGTTTTGTCTAAGAGAAGGAGCAGGCTGGTTGTATGATGTGTCCACTTTTGAAAATGACCTGCTTCGGTCCCAGTGGAAGATGGGAAAAGCTGCCACAGTGAAGAAAGATGGAGTCCTGTGATCCTTTTAAGAGTGAGAATTTTAGAGCTTTTTTTTTTTTTTTAATAGAAACATACCATTGCTGTGGCCCTGGCTTATGGATGATTAAGAGCAAGTGAACCCTCTTACACTTTCCACAAGTGCAAGTATGACATTGAGTGTGGCTCAGGTTTCACTTTGGCCCTACTGCTAGACGGCTGGCTTGATACACTGTCATGGGGTGATAATACTGCATTTAAAAGTCATGGCTGTTTACTCCAACTGACGGAAGGAACCTGTCTCCTTAGTCTTGGTTGCAACATTCTTAAAGCTGTTTCAAAAAATCCTTCCAGAAGAATTCATCAAACACCACTATGATTCTATACCAGAAAGAAAACCTTTAAAGTAGACCATAAATCCCACTGCAAATATAGTCCAAACGGTCACAAATTTTATCTCAACTACTAAGCCAACTTTCTAACTTGGTCCCTTCTGTGACTCTTACCCTCCACAATCGCTTCTCCAAGCAGTAGCCAAAGTAATATTGTAAACACCTATTTTGAAATATAATCCCCATTGCATAACTCATTCCTGACTTTCTCTAACATCACAGGCAATGAAAAGGTCTTGTTACTGCTTATCAGGAGTCAGAATTTGGCATGATCTGGCCTAAGCCAGCCCTTTTAAGGTCACACCTTTCCACAGTCCCTTTTATTTTCTTTACCCTAAACACATTGGCATTCTTACTTTTTCTTGGGTGTGACTCGGGGCCTTTGCACTTACTGCTGGTATCTTGATTCTTCTGCTGCCAGATTTTTGCCTAATTTCTTCACTTCATTTGTGATCATGTGATAATTACCTTTTCACCCTTTCATCATATTCCTAGATATTGATTTTTCTTTATGCCTCTTATATGTCTTGTATCATACTATACATTTTTTTGGTATGTTCCGTCTTCCTTTCTAGAATGATAGTGTCCTTATTTTTCTGCTTTTAATACTTAAAACTTTGGCATAGCATAGGGTTTTGATTAATGTTCAATAAACAGTGAACTGAGAATACATTTTTTTAGAATGGGTGGGTATAATATGTCTGTGGACAAATCTCCAGCTGATCAAAGGTCAATTATAGGAATATGAAGCATTTTTCTTCAACTTTATAATCTTTAATTTCCCTTTTTTAAGGCTACGTCTAGTGATCTTTTCTTCACAGGCTATTAGAAGCAATAAATGAAGTACAGGAATCCCTTGGTATTCATGCAGGACTGGTTCCATGACCCCCTACAGGTACTAAAATCTTGGGAACTCAATTAGCTTACAAAATGTGTGCATCATTTGTATATAATCTATCCAAATCTTCTGAATACTTTAAATCTTCTATAGATCCCTTAAAAAACATAGGAACAGTTATTAGACTGTATTGGCAAAGAAATAATGAGAAGATAACAGGCCCTGTTCATGTCCAGTATGGTTATCTGTCCACTGTGAATATTTCTAATCCAAGGTTGGTTAAACAAACAGGTATTTAAGCTCTCAATGTGGAGGATTGTGTGTATTATTATCACAGAGCCTGGCATAGGGTGGGCAATTGCATGTCTTTGTTTAATTGAAATTTCTGCTGCTCAGTGGAATAAGAGCTCAGGTTTTCAGCTTTTATCTTGTGATAGGATGACATGACACTTGAGGGACTGGGCAAAGCCCTCACAGGGGGCTGAGAGCTACTGGGCTATGTCCATACAAAGTGAAAATGGGATAAAATGAAAAATAGGTATCTTTGTGTCTCCTAGTTTCCAGCTCAGGTATTGATTGAAGTCTCTTGTGGTCTCTGTTGCGGTGATGGAAAGAACCAAGTATACTGTGCTCAGATTTCTAGGCTGGAAAGGACGGGTAGAATACCAGATCTGCTGCTTGAATAAACATTAGAATGTGTGAGGAAATGGAGAAGCTGCCTCCCTCACACCCTTGTTTTAGAAAGTCCTGTTTTAAAGGTCCAGGTCCTATTTCTCATTCTAGTTGTCTTTTAGCTAAGTTAACACAGCGCTGGAAGCTTAACTATTGAGTGTGTGGTCTCAGAAAAATAGGGAAGAGCCAGAGCAAAGCAGAGAACAGCTTACTTCTAATAGATCTCATTAAAACAATGTCAAAATTACATAATACTTATGAGCTGCCAGGTTCTCTGCCAAGAACTTTTTGTATATTAATTCATTTATCCTTCCCAAAAAGTCTGATAGGAAGATAGCTATTATTAGCCTCAGTGTACAGATGAGAAAACCCTCAAGCCCAGAGAGTAAATGTCCAAGGTCAGTCTGCGTAATAATGGCAGAGCAGAGCCCTAAACTCAGGCCAGCCAGTTCCTAGGCCCGTAGGCAGGTTGCAGGAAGTGGACCCCACATCAACCCCTCTGCTCCTCTGTGTCCTAGTTCTTATCCTGGACATAAACTCCAGGAGAGAGACTCATGGTAAATTGCATGGTAAATTGTGAGTGCTGGGTTGGTAAGGATTATAGTAGATTCATCCACATTAGAAATCCTATCTAAATTTGAATGGTTTTGTATTTTCTAAGAATATCCATGACCTTTATTTATTCGTATTCTCTGTATCTCTCTGAGGTAGATAACTTTAGTCGTTTTTGTACTGTCCAGTGGCACCACTGAGTTTGTACTTCTGCTTCCATAGCATAGCCAGATTATGCTGTAGAGCCTGCAACATTAGCTGCCTCTGTCTAGCAACCATCAGCACACCACTCATTATAGAGAGCATGAAAAGAAATTTCCTTTGGGTTTTTGTTTGTTTGTTTACTTTTAAGGAAGGGTCTACAGGGTGTTTAGGATCTCACTACTAGATCAGTCTCATAGTGACCTGCCTGTTTACAGCCTCCCAAGAGCTGGGATTACAGGTGCACGCCACCATGCAGTCTCAGTTGCTGTCTCAGCGTGCCCTGGGTGCAGGGCCAGCACGGCAGGCCGGGGGATTGAACCCCTGACCCCTGATCCTGTTAGCAGGTGCTTTAATCCACTGAGCTATTTGGCTAGCCCTTTTGGTTTATTTTATTTTATTTTATTTTATTTTATTTTATTCTATTTTTTTGCTCCTATCTGCATGTGTCTTCTTACCATCAAGTGGATAGCCAGGCCTAGCAAAACTGGAAGTAGATTTACTTTTTCTTTCTTTAACTCCTATTGTAGAACTCTACATCTCATTGTTGTTTTGTATATATTAGTGAATTCTATGGTCAGTCCAAAATTTGGAAATACCTTGTTGCCTGGCTTGTTAGTTTTGTAAAGTTAGTGATAATTAGACTAACAGTAGTAGCTAATATTTATAGAGAGTTTACTATGTGACCCTGTTCAAGGGCTTTGCATATTTTAATTCATTTAATCCAACAACCCAACACACTATTAAGTTTATTTTGTACATAGGGAAGTACTGCTTACATGTGTGGCCAGTGTCTATATGGACTAGTTTCTAAAACAGGAGATGTACAGGAAGACTTGATTTGTTGTGCTTTGGAGAGGTCATGGTTGATGAAATGTAGGATCTCAGGGCTAGAGCTTGGAAGTGGATTTAGTGGACATATGTGAATGAATTAATATTCTTATTAAAGCTGCCAGTATCTTCCACTTAATTCATTCACATTAGATATGTGAAAAGAATAGGACCTGAGAAAACTGTCCTGTTAGAAATGGGAGCTATTCCTTGATGATAGTGTTTAGTGACATTTCATCCTGCAGGACTTTGGTGTTGACTTTTATATTTACTGTCTGAGCTTGACTGATTCTTTAAGATCTCTGGACCTGGGCTTGCTCGCCTATTGAGTGGAGTTCAATTTAGCCATCTCTCAAGATGGACCAGAACATAAAACTTGTGCACAGAAATTTTGTTAAACAAGATGCTGCGTGTGCAAAGACTGCAGTAGCAAGAATGGTTTGAGCAGTCACGCAGTGAGCACTGGCTTAGTACGGTGCACTGCGGTACCTTCATTATCTGTAAGTTTGGGGTGAGGGATACAAATTTTGACTGGTGAAACATTTTTTACTGCTGTAGACGACAGGCTCTTCTCTCATGCTATATAGGATTAAAAATGCTTGTTCAGAGACAGACCAGAAGGGTTAAAAAAATTGTAGGAAGACTGGCATTTTGTACAATGCTGTGAGACATTTATAGTCATGGAGCCAAAGTTTCCACTGAAATAGAAGAAGCAGTTGCTTTTAAACTTCTGGTCCAATTTGGTAATTATGCGTGAGTTAAAATGTAGGTTATTTGAATTGGATTTGGAAGATAAAGAGATTCTGTCCTGTAGTGGGGGATGACTCACAGAGGAGCTAGCTTGACATAGTGGAAACAACAGCTGATTAGGAGCCAGGAGACTCATGTTCCTGGCCTAGATTTGCATAAATAAGTTGTAATAGCCTTTGGGAAAACTGTAAACATCTCAGGTTTTCTAGTATTTAAAATGAGAGGACTTTATTTGTGAATGTGTCTTTGACCTTACATCAGATGCTATCAAGCAGGCCACTGAAAATGGAATGTGCTGTCTGTGATCATTAGTGTATAAAGTGTTCTTGCTAGTGCGGCTCTCATGTTTGGACGTTACCATTGTGAACAACCAGAAGCCAAGAAAATGCATCAGTGCTTGAAGGGCACATGGACAGACTCCGGGCCTTGGCAGTGTCCTGGATTCATTGTCGTGTCCTTGGAAAGCAGAGCTGTGCTAGTTACAAGGCTTCTGTGATGATGAGGCATGATGCACAGCGGATTTACTGGATCCCCTGATGGAATTTTTAAATGATTCCCATGATATGGGTGTCTTATATGTGTGTTTTATGTCCTGCCCCATCATGAGAAATACTTTGTCAACAAAACTCTTTCAACATAAGTTTATAAATGTATAAACTACTTTGAGTTAGTTTGTTTTGCTTTCTCTTGGTGCAGTTTCTTTCTTTATATTATTTCATTTGTAGACATGAAGCCATGTTTTGTGCTGATTGTTTAAAAGGTTTGAGGTTTTGCAACATTGGATTTTGAATGGTAACAAATTCTGCTGTTTCTTGCCAATCACTTGTATGGTTTAGTGTGGAATAGACTGATTGAGTCCTTAGAATCATTTACTGATATTATAAGCTTGCTTCATGTATTTCAGTACAGATACTTATTTACAAGAATTGTCAAAGTTAAATTCAAACAAATCTAATCTAATTTTCCCATTGACTTTCATGAGAATTTCAGAGGTGTTTTATCCTCACTTCCAATGGATTTTCAGTTAGAAAAGATTCCTGCCATCTCAACTCTAAGTTTTTTAGTTCCTCCTCTACTTCTTCCCCAAGTAGTCAATAATCTATGGACAGCACTGGAGTCATTCTAGAGAGCTTCTATACAAAGCAGTCCTGTTAATAGTCCTTGTGTGTGAGACTGGGCTCCATTAGAGATAAGGAACTTGGGTTCTCATGCCACTAAAATGATGATGTACATCTTAGAAAGAAGTCCTCTAACCTCTTTCAGGATACTGTTTTCTATCTGTAAGTGACCTACACTCAACCTATCTGGCTTTAGTATTTAGGTAACAGAATGGCAAAAGAAACTTTGTATGACTCAATCCTTTACTTTTAATAAATTATTTTTATTAAAGTGATTATACCTTTCAGTGAATGTCCTTTATTTATTATGCTTATTTTTTATTTAGCTTTAAAAAAACCTTGCAGATTCCTTTTTGTATGGCTTAGATTGAGAATCCTTGGGAGGCTTATTCAGGCCAGATAGATTTATTCACTGTTCATTCAGGAAGAAGCAGAGGAGATATTTTAAGATAGAACTGACATGGAACATTAATTTGATTGGAACATTTCTTTCTGTGTGAGGAGTGATTGTAGCATCTTCATTGCCATAATGGGGAGAGATTAGCATGGATTAGATTATCCTGTGTACAAAGGTTGTACAAACTAATCGCTGTAGGCTGAGCTGATCTTTACAGTTACTGACAAGACTTCTTAAGCAGTACAGTCATAATTTCTTTCATGTGGTTTACATGTGGCCATGAAAAGAGCACATTTCCCTTGTTACCAAAACTTTGTGTTTCCCAGTGAGAACTTGGCATGGACTCAAAAACACAAGGTATGCATGTACAATAGGAAGGAGATGGCACTGGTCATCTGGCCTGCTGTCTGAGATGAGAGCATACATTGGCCAAAGGCAGAAGAGTTCTTGCAACAGATGTTCAGACAAGATGGCTAAAGTACTGTTGAAATGTGGTAAAAATATGAATATAAGCCTAAAAAGGTAGCCAAGATATGACTCTGAATTATGGCTAGTCATGGGATAGGATTATTGATTCCAGTGTAGTATGTTTCCTGCCAAGTATGTGCCAAATCCTCTGAAACAGAATCTGGTTTTTGCCAGCAGTACTTAGCAGCTATATTTTAAACCTAAATCCATGCAAAAGAGAGAAGAATAAATTTCTTTCTGATGGAAGTAGGTTGTATTTCAAAGAGCTCCCAAACCCTCACCTTCTCATGAAGAAACTTCCCATGGGTAAGGGGAGGGCCCTGCAGCACTTGGACTGGTGTCACCAGGTCTCTTTCCTAAGGCTTTTACCTGTGTTCACTGATTAGGAAAACTTATATGGCTGATCTCATGTTCCAGCCTTTTGCTTTCTGCTCCAGTGAGATGGTGTTGGAGGGAGATTCCTTGTTGATCTTGAAAGCGTCTTCCTGCTTCTTGGTGTTTTCCTTGTTTTGTTCATTGCTGGAACTTCCAGGAGTGAAATTCTATCTCCCTTGCTATTTCCTTCAATCCTTTTCTCAAATGCCACTGAATCCACTAGGTCTGACTAGTTACTGAATTTTAAAAGCAGCACCCTACAGCATCTTTGAAATCTTCATCCTGCTGTTTTTTTTTTTCTCATTTTACTGATTGTCATCCAGAAGATTGTATATGTCCCTGCGTATAGGTTTATTGTCTGTATTCTCCCTCTTGAAGGGAGAAGGCTTTGATTCTGTCAGTACAACAATAACTGGCACGTAACAGTCAATAAATGTCTTTTGAAATAGCGCGTGAATAAATGGCTAGACTTCGGTCCATATTTGCTTGTATGCATTACACTGGGAACATCTAGAAAATTGTATTAAAATTTTACTTATCTTGTAGCTCATGTATTGAAAAAATATTTGAGATCAGAGGTGCTTAACTGTCTATAAACCTAAAGCGGTGCCTCACAAAGTTTAACGTGCATGTGTACCAGCTGGGTATCTTGTTAAAATATGTTCTCTCATTTGGTAGTCTGGATTGGAGGCTGGGGATCCACATGCCTAACAGGATTCTATGTGATGTTGATGTTGCTGGCCCAAGGATTATGCTTTGAGTAGTAAATCTCTAGAGAGATACCTAGATGGCATTCAAGGAGTTCAAGGAAGCAAATCATTATTATGAACATTGGGTACCATTGTTCTGGCAAAGAACCAATGCTAATTTCTGGAGGTTTCTTATTAGTAGAATGCCAAAAAAGAGATAATTTATTGGATATTTTGTTCGTTTACTGGACATTTATCTGTCAAATTATTAACCACACATATGTATGTTCTTTATGCAGTCATAGATATATGTATATAGTGCTTTCTGTTTTTGAAGGCCTGATGGGTATTCATCTGAGTTTTCAAAGGATGATGATGCCAAAGAAAACAACCATTGTTTATGGATAGTGATGTTAAACAAAACAAAGCTTAGTTATCAAAAGAAAATCTACCTAAACTGTTATATGATGGCAAAATCAACATTTATATTTATTTGCAATTGTCTTTCAAGGTTATGATTTACTGAATAATTTTTTCTATTGCCAAATAACTAACTTTTCAGTTAACATTTTCTGGAGATATTATTTTCCTAGAAAAATATTAAGTAAAAATATTTGCAAAATGCTTGGAACCCAGCAATCCCAAGATAAGAATTTGCTTTCACCTATCCAATAAAAATGGCCCCCAACAGGAAACATTGGCTAGAAGTGAATATTTGGAAACTCCAAGGCCCTCTATAAATGCCATTGTAGTAGCTCACTGTCCTTCTAACCTGAGACTGAAATGCTCTCAAAGGGGTACTGGTGTAGAAAAGCTGTTTTCAGGCACAAAGCAAACAGCAGCCCATCAAGAGCTGTATCTTTTCAGTCAGAGAACTTACCCCCAGGTGCAATTTTCTCAGCCAAGGAGTGTGGATAATTTAGCTTCAAATGTAATTCTCAAAAAGAACGAAAGAGGACCTTTGGAAAAACTGAGATCTTTAATGTTGAATGACCCTATTAAATAGAGATTTCACGGAAGCCTTAGTGAAATGTTTAAATTCTGGAGGCCTTATCAGGTTTGACATCATTATCATCATCATTGCTAATAATTCAAATAATGCTCACAGAGGCTAATATTTTACTGAGTGCTACATGTATGCTAGCCAAATGTGCTAACTGCCTTTCACCGACTTTGTTATACAGTATTTACAACAATCATTTGAACTGGGTGCTATGATCGTTTTGAATAGATAAAAAGCTAGTGCATAAATGCACAATTTATTTTGCTCAAGTTAAAGAAATGACTAAGTGATAGATTTGGGACCCAAATTTATATGCTCTGATTCTAGAGCTTCTGTCTCTATTATGCTATATTCATAACCATAACAAATTAATTATTGGTGGCTTTGTTCTGCCCTTTTAGAAGACTAAGTTTTAAGGTTTATTGTCTCATTTTATCCTCAGCAATAAAGAAAACACAGATTTTTATAACTTACTGTCAGCATATTAACTCTCCTAAATTCTTCTTTCAGAAGAAACACTAAATGCTTTTTATTAAGGAAATATGCTGAAATTCCTACACATCTCAACTCACATCTCAACTTCACGTTTTCGTGTAGCATGGATTTTGTTGAGCTCTGAAGCATGACAGACAGCCTGGTATGGGAAAGTGGCTGAGGGTGAAGATAAATGCAAACTACTTTTGAAATCAAGCCCTTTTCTTTAATAGTCAATTTGTACTTCTGAGCATTGGGAGAATTTCTGTGTTCTCACATGAGTGTTGGACAGGCCTTTCAGTTGCAAATTATAGAGTACACAGAAACTAGCCTAATCAGATAAAGCAATGTAGCAACAATTATGATGAAGGAAGCACCTACAGTTTTCAGGATGGGTGCCAAACAGCCTGATTCTGGGGCTTCCCGGCTACACCCTAGGACTTCCTTCTAGTCACGTGGCTTCTTAGCACCAGTGGGGCCAGGATCAGCCTCCTGAAGCTGAGGAGTGAAGTGCCTCCCCAGGTGCTCCTGCCAAAGCACTCCTTCCTGGTTTGGCCTCTTTTGTAAGTAGCGCTTGAATTTTCTGGCTTCAAAGCTGGACTGAAGCTCTGAAAGAACTTGAATGCAGTAAGACACTGCATCCCCATAAAGAATCCCCCAGTGTTGTATAAATGAGTCACTTGTCACCAAGCATCTTTCCCTGCATTATACTTTTTCCTCATTTTTGTCTCCTTTGAATGCTAAATACTGACAGAGAATAGAGACTCTATCTATTCAGTCTCCTAAATGGCATTATGGTAAGTCCACTACAAGACTTGTAGCCTTTTGGAATCTCATAAAAAAGTTAAAATTTGTATTAAAAAGACAGGAAAGGGATGTGATACTTCTGATGCTAAGTATTATAAGCTAGAGAAACAAAAGAACATTCAAGTGAGAAATACGTATGGTATTGTGGGCCACAAGTATACATTGGGTTCCAGGTTTGGGTGTGGGAGTTGTTCTCCAAGGACGGACCATTAAAACATTCACCAGAGAATGCATGACTTTTTTTTTTCCTGAACCTGAGCTTTGACTAATAGAACAGAACTGAGCAAGAAACTGAAGATTCCCCGTGCTGCGCACCACTACCACCTGTGCTCGGCTCAGAGGGAACAAAGGGGTGACAGAGGAGGAGGAGGAGACAGAATTCAGAGACAGTAATAGTATTTCAGTGCATGGAGACTAAAAGAGGCACTGTGAAGGAGCTGGTTGCCTTTTCTGGTTCTTCATTAAGGTACAGTTTCTCTAATGTAACACAGGATTTGAAGGAGATCAGAAGCAACAGTCATACCTCATATTTGAAGTATGTCTTATACTGTCCAAGATGACAATGTGCAATATAAGAACCATTGCTGATTTCCTACCATCTTATTTTGAAATATGGTATCATTTTTATCATTTTTTATTTTTTAATCTCTTTAAAAAAGAAAATAAATGTTTTAAAGTTCCTATTACCTAGGGCCAGGAAGATAGCTCAGTGGCAAGTGCAAGGTCCCGAGTTCAATCCCTGCTACCAACATAAATGAATGAATGAATAAATAATGAAATTCCTGTCACCTCATTTGATTCAAAATTATTCAAAGAATTAAATAAAAAATTATTTCTATGTTTGGTAGAAACAATTTTAAGTTAGTTTTATTTTATTTGAATGTAAGTTAAACAAAAGATACAATTCAGTTTGTATATACTTAATCATTTTTTTTTTTTTTTTTGAGTAATTCACCTCAAGCATGTTCTTTTTTAAAAATGTATTTCAGTACAGGGTCTACAGGGTCTCACTACACAGATCGGACTCTAAGTAATCCTCCTGTTTTCAGCCTCCCAAATGCTGGGATTACAGGCACGTGCTACCATGCCCAGTCTCTCTCAGCACACCCTGGGGGCAGGGCTGGTACTGTAAGCCAGAGGTCAAACCCTTGTCCCTTTGTAGCCTAAGCAGGCACATTAATTTGCTGAGTATCTGGCTGATCCTTAAGAATGTTCTTTGGGGGAAGAATCTAATGTGGTAGGTAGAAGCAAGTGTGGACTTCTCTACTGTCATTTCCTGCTTAGCCACAAACTGGGGGACCTGATCAGGCAGCTGTACCTCCCATTCAGAACATTTTTTAGGACTACTTGTGAAGCTTATGTTTCAAATATAAAGAATAACTCTCTGCAGTTTAGCACTACGAAACATATGTTTTTAGTTTCCTATATTTCTATATAACATGATAAATCAAAAAGCTTCATTCAGGCAGGAAAAATTAACTTAAGAAATCCTCCTATAAACCAAGGAATATTCTTGATGGTTAGAGCTTTAGGTTTGAGATAACAGTAGGGAGGCAAAGCAGTGAGTCTGTCTGTCTTTCTTTCTTTGTCTTTTTCTTTCTTTCCTTTTTTCTTGTATTTAGTGCAGGGTATACATGGTCTACAGGATCTCTCTACACAGATTGGACTTGCAGTGATTCTTCTGTTTTCAGCTTCCCAAACGCTGGGATTACAGGTGTGCGCCACCATGCCCAGTCTCAATTGCTGTCTCAGCACACCCCAGGGGGGAGACTGGCATGGTAGGGCTGGGATCAAACCTCTGACCCCTGCATCTGCCTAAGCAGGGCTCCTTACTTTCTGAAAGAAGTTGAGTTTCATTTTTATTTGAGAGATGTAAATAAGGAAAAAATGTATGTTCTATGCTGAGTACTCTTGGGTAAGTCCTGAGTTTGATAGAAGAAAGCTTGGTATCATTGAGGATTCCATTTTAGCAGCAAGGAAAACATACACACACACACACAAATGATATGAATGTTTTGTTTTCCTTTAATCAACTGCTTACCTAATCACCAAATAATTTTCCCTTGCTTAACAACACAAGAGAATGATAAACCTAGAAAAGTGTCCAGATGTTTGGCCGTGGATGTGTTAGTGTGATACCTGTGCTATGGGACACCCAGAGAGTCCTATATGCTCGGCTTTATTTTAATTACTTCATATTAATAGGCTTATGTAATTCTCACAATGGCTGAACATTGTAGAAATACATCTTATTCTCGTGTTACACATGAGAAAAGTGAGGCAGAGAGTTTTAGGTAACTTAAAGTTACTTGACTAAAGACGTGTATGGAGCCCACTTTGAATCCAAGTAATATTGAAAGCTTGAGCTCACACTTCTGTATTACATCTGCAGATGGTCACCATTTTGCCAAGGGAAGTGCCATATAAGAGTTCATTTTCACATTTTAAAAATTATTTTTTAAAAAGAAAGTGTCCTCCTTGTACCATTGAACAGAACTCTTTTAATTTTGAACTATACCCCTTTAGTATTTCCTAACCCCTATACACAAATACCTAACATTTTATCATGCCATACATACTTATTAAATTAATTTTATTTTACTAGTCAGCTTTAAAAACTTTTTTTATGCCATGGGATTCTTTGTTCTTCTTCCCTCCAAAATAGGAATGGAACTCAAGTTCTCTGCACTGAACTACATACCTAGTTCTTTTCTTTTATTACATTAACAGTCTTTAAAAACTTTTTTATTTTGACACAAGGTCTCACTAAGTTGTCCAGGCTGCGCTCAAACTTGGGATTATTCTCCTTCAGTCTCCCAGAATGCTGGGATTTTGTGCATCTGATGTCATGCCCGGTTTATTTTGGTATGAGTTTTAATGGCTACGTTAAGATATGGGTGCCTCATACTTTTTAATATGTTCCCTATTGTTGAGTATTTATATTATCTTTTGTCTCTTGCTTTTGGAGAGTGACGCTTTTCTAGAAACATTAAGCAGTAGGTGGTAGCATTAAATATACACAACTTACTTAAAATGAAAATAAAATGATCCTAATTGCGTCTGATAAACTTGTACTTTTAAATTTTTTAAATTCTTTTATTCATTTATTTATTGGATACAGGGTCTCACTACACAGCTCATACCCATAGGGATCCTCCTGTCTCAGCCTTCCCAGTGCTGGAATTACAGGCGTGGGCCACCATACCTGGTTTTGGTGGCTGGCATGGCACACCTGGTTCCGGAGCTGGCACAGCATGTGGTAGTGGGGATCAAATCCAGGTCTTTGCACTTGCCAGGCAGGTGCTTAGACTGCCGAGTTATCCTCACATTCCTAAACTTGTACCTTTTTAAACTTTTATTTTGGCCATATTTTCTTTTATATTCTAGAATAAAAATTTAGGCTTGGGCATGTTGACAAAAATAATCTTCTAGTCTAAAGTTACATTATTTGAAGTTAAATTCAAAAGATACTGATTTTTAAAAAAATTCAAATGACTCCAGTAATGCTGAAAAGGCTTAATTATTCAATATATATCTGGTGTAGGAAAAGGCAAGACATAAACTTTTAAGAAATTTTGATTCTAGGGCTATCTCACTGTCAAGTTCTATGGAGTAAAAGTTTTCTGATTTTCATTAAAGGTAGGTTCTCCTTATGAAAATTTGACATTATAAAATTTGGTTGCCTAGCAATCTGCCAGTAGGAGTTTCCTCCCTGTAATACTGAAGATCTTCACCATGATGCTTGTTGTTTTTGATGATGGACCATCGGGATATTCTTATGAGAGTCCTTAATAAAAGTTTACATTACAAGAAAATATGGACTCCTATTAAGAGTGTATGTTTCGGAGTTAGATGGACTGGAAGCACCAGCTTGTGACTTGCGCTTCTGCCTTGTAGAAATAACTGAACAAGTTATTTAAACTCTTTAAGCCTCACTTTCTTACCAATAAAATGGAATTGCTGCAAGAATTATTTAGGTAAGTCATGTTTATTATCTGAGCTCTAGTAAGCCTTCTGTGAATGCTACTTTGTATGATCATTATTTTTAATTATATTTCCCTTTACTTCAATAAATACACAGCATTTGATTTTGTGTGCAGAATTTAGGCATCTCTCTAAAAATACAGGCTTCACTGACTGAGGATTGATGACAGGAAACTGTGAAGGATAGAATAATAAGTTATACAATTTTTGTGTCATAAGCAAGAGTCACAACAATAAATAATAGGATTCCTTTCAGCTGCAATTATGCATTTTAAGTATTTATTTTACATCTGCTTAGCTTTCTAAGGAATTTTTAAGAATGTTTTACACTGTTTATTTTATGTATAATAAATATATGTATAAACCTATGATTCCTTAACTTTTGAAAAATTTTTTTCTTTTTTTTTGCTTCTGATAATAACTATAAGTTCAATGCGTAGCAAATCACAGTCCCACTTACTATTTTATAACTCCATATGTGGTGGCACTGGAGAATCTGAGCAGGCAGACAGCTTGTGATTTGATTCCAGAAATTTATTCTATTTTGATTTGAAATAAGTTTAGATCACTATTTTGAAATAAAGACAAAAGAAATGTTCTTCCTCTCTGGGCCCATATTCCTAGGCTGATTTTTCTTTGAATACCTTATTATCACTTGGACTAGCTTCAGAAAATATTTTTAGTGATCTATATGTGAAGGCAAAACTGTCAGCATCTTAGTAAGGTGAAATAAAGCTATCATACCTTTCTTCTTTTTGTGGACCTTGGTTAGAGACACTGAATGTAGAAATCAGAGCCCAAACCGTTGGAAAAAGCATAGAAAATTATGAATGTATTTGGTAACAGTAGAATAACAATGCCTAGTCTTATTTATGAAACCATTTTAAAAAATTCTATTAGCTAATCCTGGGGGCATAGCTAAATTAAATGGTATTTTTAAAATTGATGAATGAAGAAAAGCATTTTAAAAACTATTCTACTTTAAGCAAAGTAAAGTAGAACATGAAGATGGGAGGATTTCTTTTTGAATATACAGGAAGAGTAGGTACCTTCAAGGAGAGAGCAGTTTGTCCTAATCCCAGGGCTTGCTAACTCTGTCTCTGCTGTAAGGTAGAAGGGGATCGCTCAGCTCCTGGGAAGGGCAAGGGGCCTGATGCCTGCCTGTGTGCAGTTTAATCCAGTCTCAGCTTCTCTTTCGCTCTTTGTTTTCAGCAAAAGACAAATACCTCCTTGGGTTCCACTTTCTCACTGATAAAATGAGTTTATTCTGAGTGGTCTCCACTCAAAGTGATAGAACTAGTGAATGGAACTATCTCTGCATATTGCTAGTTTGATTGCTGTCAGTTGTGGACGAAAAGCTGGGGCTATTAGAGTGCACTGAAAATCATGAAAAGCTTTCTGTAGACGTGAACTCTAAGACATTTGTAAGATAGTAGGATCTTATGTTGACTGATACGTCTTCAGGTAATATTTTATAACATATATCCATCTCCATTTTTTTTTAATGTATTTGGTACAAGGTCTCACTACACGGATCGGACTCATAGTGATCCTTCTGTTTTCAACCTTACCCTTGCTGGGATTATAGGTATGTGCCATCACCAGATTTGATCCTGGGTCAGAGCATCCGGGAGCAGGGCCTTTGTGGCATGTGGCATCGGGGATCAAACCCCAGTTTCTATGTTTGCCTAAGTAGGTGCTTCATCTCCATTTTGATAAGTTTATTTAGATTGATATTCTCAGAATTTGTACATCACCATCAAGAAGTGGTAAGTTCAAAACGTATCTGGTACCATAAGATCATTAAATAAGAACATCTTACAGTTGCATTACTTTTATTTCTTTTTCAAAAATAGATTTTAACAAATCTGTTGGCTTCTCAAATCCCCAACAATGATTCCATAGAAGGAGATGCTTTTTTTTTTTTTTTTTTTTTAATTTTAGGGAAGGTTCTACAGGGTGTTCAGGGTTTCACTACTAGACCAGACAAGTAGTGATCTGCCTGTTTACAGCCTCCCAACAGCTGGCATAACAGGCCCATGCCACCACGCCCAGTCTCAATTGCCATCTCTTGTGCCCTGGGGGTTGGGCCCGCATAGCAGGCCCTGAGGATTGAACCCCTGGCCCCTGAGCCTGCTTGCAGGCACTTTAACATAAAAGGAGATTCTCAGAAATCTCAGAATTTCAGAAATCAAACCATAGTGTCCTTGAAGACCATTATAGAAAAATTATCTCCTGTGAGAGTTCTCATGACCCTGTTAGATTGTAGAACATTGTCCTTAGGATACATCATAGGCCACAATAAACAGATGTTTTCATTTGTAATGATTTGTTTTGACCATTAAATCATACTTTACCTTTTGCTCCACCAAGGAATCTGTGAGAGTAGAACTGCATTAGTTATCTCACTATAATTTGCAAACCTGATTTAATGAAGATATTTTAAAGATGAGAAAATGAAATGCAGAGAAGTAATTTTCATCTTCAGAGCAAATAGTCTTGCTTTCATAATCTGCTTCACTGTGATAATAAAAATGTAGAGATATTAGAATTTTTCAGTGTGGATGTTAAGAAAACAGTTTTTGTTAAAAAACTATTTTCCCAAATCTAGTGATAGTAAAAATAGTTCATCTTCCTTTGTTTTCATATTTTCTTTTGTGAACATACTTACCTGGGACTAAAGAACATTAAGATCTAATCCTGGCACTCCTACCTTTCTGGATCTCAGGTTTTTGTTTTTTTTATGAATTTAGGACAGGGTGTACAGGATCTCACTAGGTAGATTGAACTCGGAGTGATTCACTTGTTTTCAGCCTCCCAAGTGCTGGGGTTACAGGTTCTCACCACTATGCCCAGTCTCAATTGCCATCTCACCACGCTCTGGGAGTGGGGCTGGCACTACACACCAGAGATCAAACCCCAGCTGCTGCCAACTGCTGAAGCAGGTGTTTTAGTCTGCTGAGCTATCCGGCCAGCCCTTAATTTCAGGTTCTGATTCTAACACAATGCTTTCCTTGGACGCAAGAGACTCCGAGTTTGAGGCCCAGCAGTGATGAAAACAACCAACAAAACCATGCACCTTTAGGATTAAAAAATATGAACATCACTAAGATCTCTTCTTGGTTCATAGAGCTGTGCTTTGTGAAGTTGCCAGCATCTCCCAAGTGCTTCATACTTTTTTTGGTAAAATTTGGGACAGCTGGCCTGGCCCTTTACATGTAAGGAAATAGGATATAGTCCGTTCTTCAATTTGTAGAGTGAAGGAGTGAAGTTCTGACTTAAGATGGAGATGCGAAGTTTTGTGTTCATATGGTAGGAGGTGCTGTTACTATCACCATGAGGTGTTCTGGATTAGTTACAGAGAGAAGGCTCTGCCTGCCAGATTGCCAGTGGGTCTTCCTAGATGAGTGCAAAACCAGGGGCTGATGTGTGCTGCCACATTTAAAATTAAATCTAAGATTATGTAACATCCCAGGAAAGCTACTGCACATGGAAGGTATCAAAGGACACTCGTGACGATGTTAGTCACACTATGATAATTACCAGTGTAATGCTAGGAATCATGGTAAGTTTTCACCTTTACAATTAATTCCCAGGGAAGTGAAGAAAGTAGTGCAAGCTTGTTCCATTCGTGTTAGAGTTATGGATAGAACTTAAGTCTCTGGGCTGCTCACCTCTCTGTCCATACTCACTTATTCTAAACGTCAAGAGCATTCACTCATTTTGTTTGCATTGCTATGATGGTTCTAGATTATAATGGTATAAGAACAAGACCCACTTATAGAATTTATGTTCATTATATGTTGTACATAATCTGAAATATCTGTGGCCTCTTTGCTATCAAGCTAACACGAATCTCTTGAGAATTGAACTCAAGATTGGACAGAAAAAGCCTACACAGACATATAATTAATATCATGTTCAGGTATATTATGATATTTTAGGTAGTAAAACAAATTTCTACTTAAGGCTGAAAACACAAGAAGCACACTAAGGAAAAAGTCACTAAACAAAAATGAGGCAGTGAATGGCTGACTTGTGGATTGTACAGCATCTATGTTTGGTGCAGACTTCCTTGGCATGGTTATGATGTGACAAACCAAGTATGCAGCCCCAAACATTTCAAGGATTCAAATTGGAAGCTCGAAAAATTCAAGTACAAAAGAATGGACAAAATAAATGTTCCTAATGAACAATGTACCTTAGAAATTAGCAGCAACAAGAACAAAATCATCTGTCAGGAACTAAAATTATTTAAGTATTGAGAATCAAGAAAGCCTGGGGACTAATAATGATTAAGGACAGTTATTGACCTGTCAATTGATTTGTGCTTACAATTTTACAATTATGCTATAAACTCCATAAAACTTACTTGGAATAATCTTTGTGTTCATAATCACAGCTGGAGTAGGCAGACTCACCAGCATGACTTTATGCACATGAGTTAACTCCTCTGACTCTCCTCATCAGTAAAGGAGATGCACTGTGATGTAATTCTTGGCTTAAATGTGCTCTGTTGGACAGAGAATCTTGAAATTAATATCTGCATCTGTGTCCTGAGGAAAAACAACATGATGATGTTTTATGACTTCCATGAGAAACTCCTTCCTAGAGCTATGTGATTGTCATGGTTTTTCTGAGTTATTCATAAATATTTAAGATTATAGATATCTAGGGCTAGGATACACAAAGAAAACTTAAGGATAGCTACCCATCACCTGGTGATTTTATGCAGGATAATGAGGTCCAGAGATACAAAGCAATTTTGCCCTGTAATCATGAGTGGTTGATTTCTAAGAATAAGGAGCTTGTCATGATTTTTTCTCTTGTAGGATAGATAACAGATTTTCTTTCTCATGCCAAGTCAGATCAATGAATAAGGACTCTTGACTGAGGAAGCTTACAAGGCTGTGAGGCTGTGGTAATACAGGAAAGACTAGTCCTGCTGAGTAGTACAGTCCAGCATGTGAAGAAAGCATGGAAATGGTGTATATTTGTCACCACAGGACTGCAGGATATTCCTTATACATGTTCCTTGAGGATAAACTCCTAATATCCTGATTTCCTTTGAATCACCGTCACACCAACTCTTACCTAATGCTAGGATGTTCTACTCCAAGAGAAGTAATATATCTTACTGGGCCAAGCAGATTGGAGCAGAGGGATCGTGGCTTCCTTAGTGCTTCCTTAGTTTTGTGGAATTTCTCGGGCTATTTTCATTCCTTTCATTACTAAATCTCTTGGGATGCCTCATTAGCATCTTATAGCCTGTTCCCTAGGATCTCATGACTGTCAGGGCAGTTTCACGGCATGAAGGACAGGCTGACTCTAGTCTTAGTTTTGGTTGTAGAATCATGAAATACAGTGGGAAAGAAAAGGCAGGACTCTTATGCTTTGTGGTTCTAAGAATGTAAATCTAATTCCTGGCAGCCTATGCCACACACTGATCTGGTCTTTCTGAGGGGTGATATGGAAGGATTCTGCTGCTGATAGGCTCTGCTCAGAGGACTTGATAGAATTTCCTGGCATTCTTTAAGCTAGCAGCTGTCTGATTGGCTCCTACCCTCCCCTGCTTACAGCCCTGCAGGAGTTGGGAAGGAAATGCAGCTGGAACTGGCTGACTTTTCATTTATTTGTGTTATTTTGCTCATCCCTGTCATCTGTTATTATTTTAAAAGAAAAGGAAAAGTACATTAATCTTGTAAGGAATTAGAGTGTAAATTCTAAAACCTAGAGCACATGTGTTAAATACACAAAATATTTTATTTCTTTTTATAACTGTTGAAATAGAAGACAGATTGGTGCTCAAACTTAATGAAAATGTTGATTTATTCCTGGAAATAAAAACATTTATTTTCTCATCCTAGTTTTTTGTTTTACAGATGAAAAAAGAGAAGCCCAGTGCCCAGGGGTGTTAAGTCATTGGATAGTATGTGGCTGAAGAAACAAAACAGGAATAAATAATTCAGAACTTCCCAATGTTCATTGTAGTGTTTTATGTCATATCACACTAGCACCATTTGGTTTAGAATTTTTAAAGTTTTGTTTATTTTCAAAGTGACTATGCAGATTCTTTTAAGCAGTAGTCTGATTTCACAGATTAGTAAAAATTTAATACAACAATTTTAGGGTTTAGAAAGACATTATATTACTTAGATTTATTTTAAGCCTGTTATTGGCGCTGTTATCTGTCTATGGTCCTGAGCTTAAATCTCAGCATTGGAGGTTCTATTACCTCAGCTCTTTGTGAATCTTGGCATTATTTTCACCATTAGAAGTTTGGGATATGCTAGATGTTTGTGGGGGCTGTTACAGCTTCCAGAGCAGTCTAAAATCTAGACTTTTTTAAAAAATGTATTTGGTACAGAGTCTTACTATGCAGCTCTGACTCATAGTGATCCTCCTGTTGTCAGCCTCCCCAGTGCTGGCATTACAGGCATGTGCCACCACACTTGGTCTCTGTAGCTGACTCAGCATGCCTGGGGGTGGAGCCAGTAGGGCATGTGGAGCCAGGGATGGAACCCTGTCTCTGCGCTTGTGCAAGCAGGCACTTTGCTAAGCTGTCTTACCAGCCCTTAAAATCTAGACTTTGAAGTCATCCTTCCATACATTACTGATTTTACAGGAAGCAAAAGTGCAAAGTAGAGACTGATGCTAAAGGATTGGCTGGGTAAAAGATGACTGATGTTTCTGGGTCGCATGCTTCTCTAACTTACAGGCTTCTCTTCATAGATGGCATGAGAACCTAATTATATTACATTCATTTTATTTATTTACTTTTTGGTGGTACTAGGGATTGAACTCAGGACTTTGCACTTGCCAGGCAAGCACTTATTCCACTGAGCTAGCTCACTAACCACTTCATTTTATATTGAGTAAATAACCTATAAATAATCATATCTGAATTAGAAATAGTGTTTATAGGAAGATGTTTCATGTTATAGTGAGGATCCTGGCAAAAAAATGTTCTGAAATTCCATTTCTTAAAATATAAGGATTGGCTGTTCTTTAGGGATGAGAGCAAAACGAAACATGCTTTGCAGATAGAGAGGAAAATAAAGTGGATTCCACTAGCAGAGTTACTTCTCCAGAAATTTGGATCCATGTTGCACAATTTTAGTGTTTAAGTGAGATTGAAGACCTTGTAGGATGATGTTTTAAAAGCTAGAATAGAAACACTTGATGGAATTGATTCCCAGTGAAATGGAAAACCTGCTGAATTGAAAATTAACCTCACTTACTGACACTTGAATTTATAAAGCAAGTGTCCCAAATTCTTAATAAATATTTTAAATCACCAGATAATGACATGCAAAATAAAAACTGACAGAAAAACAGAAATTGGTAAAATTAACAGAATTAGACTGAAAAAGTAATTTTTTCTTGAGACACTGTACTAATTATTGGGATAATTTAAATTAAACTACTGCAAGCAATTAAATTAATTCTTCCTCAACAATCTCATCGAGGCACTTAAGAAGTTCTTAAAGAAACATAAAAACAAATTTACATATGTGTTATTTCTCTATTCTGTGCAGTGAAATCTATGGATGAACACCAAAAATGAGCCTATTTTCTACTTGTGAAATTTGGTGGTGATGTTAGTTGTATCAGCATTCCTGGCATCACTGAGATAAAATTGTAGTGGTTTCTATAACCACCATTTCTTGTTTCCCTCCTTCCCTTACTTCCTTCCTTTCATCGTTGTTTCTCATTTGCTATTTGCTTTTCTCCTTTATTTCTGGGGAGTCTTTATTTCAACTTCATATAGATCACTTCTTTTACACTTTCTCCTTGGGTTCTTGTAATACATTCTTTGTGTATTTAAAATACAACTATTTATACTTCAGGATTCCCTTATATGAGAAGCTTGGGGATATGTAAGCCTGTGGGTGTCATTTATTTCACTTAACATTATTGTCTCAAGGTGCATTCTTTTCCTATAAATAATTCAAATTTATCTTTCTTTATAGCACAGTATTCTATTAGGTATAAGTACCACATTTTCTTCATCTGTGGTTTTCTTTTTTTGTTGGTATATGCTTGGAGCACACAATGTTGACTTTCATCTTAGGGAGTATGTATACTGAACATACCTTGATTCCTTATATTCCCCTTCTCTCCATCTTGAGATTCCCTTCCCATTTTGGTCCCTTCACCATTTTGAAAAGATATGTCTCCCTGTTTTATTTTACTTTATTTGGCTCTATTTTAGAAAGAGGCAACAGATAGATGAAGGGTGGGTAGTGAAAGAAGAAAAAAATGTGTTGTATACATATATTAATTCCACTGTATGAGTGCAATCATTTATTGTAAACATGTATGTATTAATAAAAATTAAAATTAAGGGACACACTCAAAGTAAAAAATACAACTTTAAAGTAGAAAACATAACTTGAATGTACAGTGATCTCTCATCAGAAAGTCATGGTTTGTATTACCTTCTCTCACAGGATTCTTTATGAGCAAACATTTTTCTTTTTTCTTTTTCTTTTCTTTCTTTCTTTCTTTTTTTTTTTTTTTGGTGGAACCGGGGATTGAACTCAGGCCCTTGTGCTTGCCAGGGAAGCACTTACTCCACTGAGCCATCTCCCCAGCCCCAGGGCAAGCATTAGAGGTCATGAATCTCTAGCATGTTTAAGGTTAGAACAGCTCTTCCTTCTCTGTACAGCCACAATGTTAGGTAGACCTCTTTCATACTGCTCTGGGAACAAGGTTTTGTAAACGTGACATGAGTTATTTTAATTCAGTTTCATCCAATAAACAGTTGTGGGCTACTTAACTTGTTCAGAATAATGTTACCTATTATGAATGACACAGTGATAACTAAAATATAGTTCCTCTTCTTAAGGAATTTGCAATTCAAATGAGTGAAGCTGTGCAAACAAATATTCATCATCAAAATAAAATGCTACAGCATAGACACAAAAATATTTAGACACTGACTGTAGGAATGCACAGGAAGTAGAATAGTAAAGGTTAGTATCTCTTACTTGCTAGTATTTTACTTTAGCTCTGTATTGAAGTACAACTAATAATGTCTTTTTACTTTTACCTTCTTGTTTGGTAATCACATTAATTATAGTCATAGCTTATGTGTAACTTTATGCAAATACAGTTAAACAAATGTGCATTTATGTAAATGCTTATGCAAAGTTACCATTATCAGTAGAGTGTTGTTCAGAAAGAGATTTATTGATTGGAATACATAATACTGGATTATGGTTTTGAAGTATGTGTTATTCCAACTTTCACATAGCTTCTTTATCAGATCCTAGAGGCAAATAACTTGCTCTTGGTCAGTGAAGAAGAGTGGCATTCTTAGGATGATTTGTTACGTAGTGAGAGGTAAGCCTCCTTGGGTCAATTTTCTAACTTGACAAGTGTATTCAGAACAAAAGGTACTCCATTTTGACACATAGGCTAGACTTCCAGATGTGTGTTGGGGTGTGGATGAGGTAGAGGAGTTGTTTCTGTTTTAAGAGAAGTTAATCAGGTATAGAAATGATAGAAACTTTTAACAATATGATTCCAGTTGGAAGAAATAAATCATACATAGTTTTGTGATTTAGAATGTAGGCCACCTGGGAGCTATCCAAGGTACTGACACCCTCCCTATATTGCCTTTTAACCAAGAGAAAACAAACCTGCAGATATTTTAAAGACTTTAGACATTTTAAGTCTGGCTCTGTTTGTTCCAAACCAGAGAAATAATCTTCTTTTCATATTTCTGTTAGTTCTGAAGAAGTTTTTAAATTTTTCTTGTGTTGGACAGTTCCACAGCACATTTTAGTTTTTCATATAATTCATTTATACTTCAATCTATTCAACAAATATTTAAGTATGAGTGTCCGTGTGTTGGAAATTCTATGATTGATTAAAGTGCTCAGATTCATTTTTATGTAGTGCTAATTACTATTACTATTGTGTTTTCATGATTTATGCTAAGCATGGGAAACCTTTTAGAGTCTTCAGTGATAACAAAGTCACCTATGGCACATGTGTCATAAGTTTGCCAACACTTACATTAAAGGAGCACATTTTATAACTATGATAATTGAATAACTCTAAGATTGCATGTGTTGTTTGGAGAACTTCTTTCTGATCCAAAGTTTATTGTTTTGTTTATGGATCCTTTCTCCTCTTTTATTGAGAGTGTAGACTGGTACAACCATTGTGGAGATCAGTATGTAGATTCTTCAAAACGCTAGGATTAGAGGTTGAATTTGACCTAGCTATTCCTCTTCTGGGTATTTTCCAAGAAGGATTTAAAAAAATCATACCACAGCGATATATGTGAACCTATGTTTACAGTAGCACAATTTGTAATAGCTTGACCTTGGAAACAACCCAAATGCCCATCAGTTGAAGAATGGTTAAAAGCAATATAGTGTTTTTATAAAATAAAGTACTACTCAGTATAAAGGATAAATTTGAGACATATACAAGGAAATCGATGCAACTTTTGACCATACTCATGAGTGAAATAAATCAGAATAACGTGTAAATATCATATTGTCCCCCTAGTATACGAAGCTGAAAGAGTAAGATGTAAAATGCACAACAGATATTGTAAAATGGGAAGAAACTGTTCAAAAGAAAAGAGAAACTGAGATGGAGGAAAGGAGAAAAGGAAGGGAAAAGGATATCTATCTATCTTTATATATAAATTGGACTTGGACAACTCTTAGAGATAGACTAAAATGCCTTTTGCACAAAGTGTTGTACATGTGCCTTTGGAGGTCCAGGGCTGGAATGTTATGGTTTGTATCCAGGTGTCCCCCAAAGCTTCATGTAATCACTGGAGTGGGGCATGTTTCTAGACTTCGTGATTAATTCATGATCCAATACTGGGATTATGGGTGTGAGTGCTTCTGGGATTATGGGCGTGAGTACTACACTCAGCCTGGGGCAGATAGCCTGAAGGCAATTTGAGAAAGGGAGGGAGGCTTCCTGCTAGCTTGTGCTGCTGCTGCTGCAGCTGCTGCTACAGCTCCTCCCTTTGGTTTTTTTCTGCTTTCTGCCACCATGAATGGCTTCACTCTTCCATGTGCCAGTCTGCCTTGCAGCCAGTTGAGTATGGACTGAAACCTGCACAGACTGAGCTAAATAAACCTTTTCTTCCTTCATTTTGAGTGTCAGGTATTTTATTTTTCAGCAACAAAAGTAACTAAGAGAGAAAAGTAACTAAGCAATGCTGTTATGTGGTGGGTCATGCCTGTGACACCAAAACTCAACTCACTAGATTTGACTTGCTTGGTAATTCACTGATGCTACATTCACTAGAAGGGCATGATCAGCAAAAGCCCTTGCCACATATGGTACATTGCATGATCCATTTTATTTAACACCAACTTTCAAGAAAAGATCCTTTATTAAAACTGATCACTGGTATTAGTCCATTTAAATTATTTTATCCTCTTATTGAAAAGCTTAAATTCCAACAGAAATTTATTCCCCAAATCCCTAGTGTATATGGTCCTTTGCTATTGCTATTAATTAATTGTTAAGTGCTTTTCCTTTTAGCCATACATTATACTTCCCATAATGTTTTTTAAAATTGATCATGTCTCCACACATTATAATGCAAGAAATTATCTCACTTTTTATTTCTCTTCTAACTTTACCTCATGATGTATTCCTCTACAGATAGAAATGGGAATTTATTTCTATTCAGAAATGAACTTCTCTCACAGTAGAGTAAATATGTCACTTTTAAATACATGCTATTTCATGTTCCCGTCCATTGTACATAAAGGAATGTTTGAGGAGTTACAATTGTTCAAAACATTAAACAGTTGAGAGTTAGGGTTTGCAATTTTTTAAATAACAGAGTCTCCTAAAAAGGCATAGAAAAAAGTTGTTTTGTGGTAGGAGTGATTCCCATTCTAATATTTGTGATGGTGCTTATTTCTTCCTTCTGGAAAGGTCACCACTTATAAATCTCAAAACAATTCACCTGTAAAACCACAATATACTGAGTATGGCAGATGATTGCTTATATTTCCAGTGCTTGTTTTGCATTTTTTACACCCAAAGAAATACTGGGAACTTGTAAACCCAGGAACAAGAACAGCATATGTCTCTTGGAAAATAGCGTTTGAGTGATTGAATAAAACCCCACACCACGTAGGAGATGACTGCAAATGATGAGCATAGGATATATCTATGATACCAAGTGAATGTTGGAGTTTGTAGACTTGTATTTTTTTTTTAATTATGTATTTGGTACAAGGTCTCACTGCTTTTTGTCTTCAAATTTTTAAATAAGAGGAAATAAATAATGTCCCATTTTGTTTCTATTTTTGGCATCAATTGTGGGAAGTCACCCATGACTATTTTTGTTGCTTCTTCTGGGAACCAAAGTGCAGAATTCCCCTTGCGTGGCATTCTGGCATTGCTCACACATCACCTCCATGCTGTCTTTCGGGTGTTCACAAGTGTCCTGAGTGATGAGTAAGATTGAGGAATGGTGGAATGAACTTTTCTCCTTTATTGGATTTAGTTTGACCTTCCAGTGAAGGAAATATTCTGACATTATAGCAACAGACTGGCTAGGTGATGCTAATTTTCTCTAGTTTTTGAAAAACATATATTTTAAATATGCTCATTATACACATGAATTGTCAGGGTTAGGAAAGACTTTGTAACTCACCTCAGTCAATGCTTTTATTTATGAATGAAGAATCTGAGGATAAGAGTAAGAATAATGGCTCAAAGCCACACAGATATATCGTATAGTCTCCCTAGTATAAGAACTCCAAAGAAGAAATACATATAGAAAGATATAATACAAGGAAAGGGAAAGCAGGATCTCAAGGACTAACTAATCAAGAGAGGGAAATGGGATGAGCTAGGAAACATGACAATGT
>NW_004524664.1:11380215-11382332 GCF_000260255.1 Octodon degus | reverse complement strand
GAATATATGCAGTGTATTATTTGTTGAAACTGTACTTTCAATTTGATTTGAAACTGTCTCATTGCTATATGTTTATCAATAAAACTTTGAAAAGAAAAGAAAAAAAAAAGCCACACAGATGGCCAACCAATAGTAGAGCCCAAATTTATGTCTCTGTCTCTCTTTGTTTCTGTCTCTCTGATTCTCTCTCTCTGTCTCTGTCTCTTTGTCTCTCCATCTTTCTCTCCCTTTCTCCCTTTCTGCCTCTCTCCCTCCCCATACCTCCCTGTCTCCCTCTCCCTCTCCCCCTCCCTCTCTCTCCCACTCCACCTTTCCCTCTCCCTCTTCCTGTCCCTCTCCCTCTCCTGGGGATGGAACCTAGGACCTTGAACTTGCCAGCTGAGTGTTCTACTACTGAGTTTATCCTCAGCCCAGAACTCAAGTTTCCTGGTCAGTCTTCTATTCAGTTGTTCTAAGAGTTTGTACTGATTCACATAATTTAGGCAGCACATCAGATAACCTTTTGGTTGGCCAAATCTGTGGGAAGGGTCCAACATGAACCTGATGTCAATGTCCAGTTCCTCAACCATATACCTACACCTTGAACATGGAAATAGGTTTTTAATTGATCTCTTTGCTTCTATAACTTCCTACTGCTCTTGAAAGCAACAGAGGAGTCAAAAGAAACATTTAAAAATTATTAATTTGGTCATGGTTCTTCTCTATTTAGAGTCTGATGATGATTTCCAAACAGATTTCAATCAATCCCAAATTTACTTCTGTGAATCTACCTTATCCATCTCCTTTTCTCTGAAATTTCACCTACCTGTGACCATTGTGCAGTACAATAGCCACTTTTGCCTCCTGTTCTCTATCCCCAAATGAAAGTACACTTTGTTTTAGAGCCTTTCTGTTTGCTGTTATTTCTGCCTGAAGCTGTCTCTTCTGGGGATTCAGATCTTTCAACCTTGATATCTCTTCCACAGAGATGCAACCCTGCCTAGTGTTATTCTTTTCTTCACCCAGTCGTTATGATATGCTATTGTCTTTATAGAACAAACCTCTATTTGTCCTATCTATATTAATTATCTTTTCATAACTAGACTGCAAATATGATAAGGGCAGTTGTAGTTTTGGTGTGGGGAGCAAATCAGAGCCTTGTGTAAGCTAAGCACACACTCTGCCTCTGAGTTTCCTACTTGGTCCATTGCAGTATGTACAGCAATACATAGAGGATCTGTGCCACAGTCAACACCTGTTCATACTTGCTGAATGAAGGAATAAGTTTAGAGCTTTAAAGTCTTGTAATGTTGGAATACTTGTGGATTTGTGGAGTCACCAAAATGCAACCCAGAATTTTTATGACTAGTGAACTTTGGTTCTCTTGGCCTTCTGAAATCCATTTTAGTTGGTATCTTTTGTGGTTGATACTCATAGTCATGCCTGTTACTATTCAAAAGGGATTGAGATAGTTTTTGTCCATCATATTTCCTTATGATTACATGGAGTTGTGGGCTCTGGCTGCTGTCTGGAAATTCAGAGAGCAATTGATGCTCTGGTCTCAAGGCTACTGATTGTAGGCATTTGCTGCATGTATAAAATGCATTTGTAGCGATACCTCAATAAGTGTCCAGTGAAAATAAGTAGGTACTGTCGCTCAGCCAAATCAACACAGAAAGCATTCCATGCAGCATGCATTTGTGGGATGTGGGCAGGAAAGGCTTTTTCTCAAACCCAATGTTATTTTAGGGATGAACTGAAGAGGGGAGCTTTTATTTCTTAGCAGAATTCAAACTTAAATGTAAGACTATGTTGTCAAGGATGGACTGAATGACATATTTTGATCTCTGGTGTTTTGAAAAATAAAATCATTTTATTCCTAGACAAAATTTTAGGAAAAAGTTATCAGTGTATTTGCATTTTCTGTATTGGTGACATTTTCAATAATGAGCACATCTTGATTTATTCAAAAGAAGGTCTGACTAAACTATATAACATTGAAATATTTTCTTACGTCTGAATCAAATTACTTGTATTACCATAGGAAATTATATATTAATCATTGAAAAACAGAAGAAAATTATAGACTGTACTTATGACATTGACAATTTTTGTTTTTAATATTATTAAGATCGGGG
>NW_004524664.1:11375912-11380105 GCF_000260255.1 Octodon degus | reverse complement strand
TTCTCCAGAGAATTCTAAAGATAGCTGTGGTAGATCATAAAATTTCATGATTAGTTATATTTTCCTCAGGTAAAACCTATTATATCTATTTTATAGGGAAAATTCTTCCTTATTATGTTGTCTTTCAAATGAAACAAACCCCAATTGTACTCAGTGTATAAGAGACAGTCGTGGCTCTTCTAGCACTTCTGCGTGGTATTGCTGGAGACATGCCAGTGAAATGCATATACTCCCTTCGCATGCTAATGCTGCCTTCTTAGATATAAAGTCAAAGTTAATTGCTTTAAATCTAAAGTTAAATGATAACATTAACAAGTTTATGGACTTCATAGCCCATGAATTGTCAGGTCTTGCCTATATAGTGAAAATGGAAAGATGCATGATAACAATTGTGCATGAGAACAATTTGGAGGTAGGATACATGCTATTAACAGGGAATTATAATTTTTAAGAATCTTGAATATATTTGCTGCTTAATTACTGTTAAAATTTAAATAGAAAATGGCAATGACTATTTGTTCTATATTTGTATTACCTTTTATCCTTTGTTAAAAATTGTTAAATAATTGGTTTATAAATGGAACCTGCTTCTAAACTGAATACATTTGTGGAATATAGTTTCCATTTTCTGATAATATTGTTCTAGCATCATTTAAAAATTAATTATGTTACAAATATATTAATGTTCCACAGGTCTTTCACATTTACATGAATACAGAGTTCATTCTGCAAGGATGTAGAATGAAACAACAGTAGAACAATTACTTCTGCTTCAAACAATATAGATTACCTATCTTCTAGTAAGGTGTTGCTATCTATTTAGATCTCAACCTACTTCATTGATTTAAAAAAATTATCCAACCTAATAGCCTCTCATTTTTCTAATTCCTGAGCATCAAGCATTCCATTCATTTTAACCAAAATACACATTGATTATTAATCATATTATAAAGTATAATGATTGACCCATTCTTTATTGTCATAGCCACATGATTAAATGAATATTTGATTTCAATGGAGTAAATTAAGTGGTAAAATAGAGGATAACTATGTAATGTTCTTTGCTCATAAATCTACCTATTAATGTGGATGTAAAGATATCTGCAATCAATTTCACAGCTTTTTAAGCTTAACATACAATAAAATGACTTTTAACCTTAATTTTCTGAGAACTTAGTACAAATGTTGGCAATAGTTATATAAAAATCTGTATATTGAATACCATATGTGGGATATAAACTTGAGTCATATCGACAAGGAAATCTACCACAATGAAGAGGGAATATTTTATCAAACTCATTGTTTATTTCAATTTAATTATGTTAAATAGCTAAGTAGGTGCTTTTCTTTGGCTTTTCTCAGTAAACAGGAGATCTATTCTCTTAATAAGTTTTCATAAACAACATAGTACTGATAACTATAGCCACAGTGTCATATGGAAGATCTCTAGAACTTACACATCTTTTAAAACTGAACTTAACGTGTAATCTCCTCTCTTAACAACCTGGGGGAACTAGTATCTGCTCCTCAGTTCTCTTCCAACATAATGACAACATCTGTAAGCTTCTGTGCTACTCTCTTGGCTATACTTATGGCTTTGGACCTGTTATGTAACTATTTAAAGTGACTTTTACATTACCGATTGGTGATAGGTACCATCTTTGTTTCAGAATAATGTTTTGTTGTAATTTCTTCTTATCCCTCCCTAGATAACATATGTATTAAAGTCAGAGTTTAGGACTATTTTGTCCATTATTGTTTTATAACTTAGAAGAATAGTGACAACCCTATGACATATGTGCTGCAGTGGGCATGCAGAGCCCTCCCTGCCAGCATGGGAGCCTCATAGCCAGGCATTGGATGTTCAGATTTACTTTCAGTGTTGGAACTTTGTGATAAGTGGATTTGGGTTGCAGCTTAGACACCTGGTCTCTAAAAGGTTTACTGTCACTATCCTAGAAATACCATAACACTTGATGATAGTAAGTGCTCTATGAATACTTATGGAGCGAAAGAAAGAAAAGTGAGGAAAGAATTGAGAAAGGAAAGTTACTGAATGTTCTCACTCTCAAGCCAGGAAAATAATCATATGGATTTTAAAATTTGTATTTTGTTGTCATAACAACACTTACCACATGAGATCTGCCTGCTTAGTATTGTTAGCTATAGGCACAAGGTTGGAGGGTAAGCTTAACTCATTATGTTTACTGAACATAGCATGAAATCTACTCTTTTAAAAAGTTATCAGGTGTGCAACTCAGTGTTATGAGTAGATCCCTACAACTTACTCACTTTTGTAAAACTTAATTCCCATTGACTAGTAAGTTCCCATTGCCTTCTTCCTGCAGTCCCTGGAAATCACCTTTCCATAACTTAATTCTATACATTTGACCATTTTAAAGCTGTCATATGAGAGGCCAGCTTACTTCCTTAGTGTAGGGTGTTCTAGGTTTGCCTATGTTGTTGCATATTGCAGAATTCCCTTTTTTAATGGCTGAAGAGCATTCTATTTTCCGTGTACTGAATTTCTTTTATCCATCCATCTAAAGATGAACATTAAAGTTGTCCCTACAGGTTTTCAAGTGATAAAAAATAAACTACTCTTTTCAGGGATTTTGCCAACCATTCAACTATTTTTTTTGAGAAGGAAGAAAAAGAGCCTATAGTGTATAAGCTTGAATAGGTGTCTGAGATCATCTAAACTGCTCATTTTATGAACAATACAGTAAATGTTGAGAGCGGTTTCATCCCAGCGGCTTGGATCAGAGTTAAAAAAAGGTTTCTACTTGTGTTTCCTGACTCACGTTCTCTTAGGTGTTCTTTCTTTATGGAATTATTATAGTGTTGTGTATTTACTGTAGAATATTTTGAAAATGTACTCGAGAAAAAACAAGAGAGGAAAAAGGAAAAAAATACTAACATTTTCCCCTATAGGAATAAACCTGATTTGTAGCAACATTTTCATTTATGCCTTAAACATTTAAAAGTTATTTCTTGTTGATGCAATAGTTTTTGCATTAATAAAGTCTTAAACAGAGGAAAAGTTTTATATTAAGGAAATATGTAAAGACAAAATTAATAGGGTCTTACAATATCCTTCCTTAATTATCTCTTCAACTACATTTTGTGTATATATCTTTCTAACCTTTTCTATGTATCTACTTCTATGTGGGTTTATGATTAGGATGATGAGTCAGAAAGGCAGCCACTGAATATAGTGAAATGTGTAAGGGCTATTTTGTAGCAAAGAAAATGAAAGTAATCTGCCCGAGGAGCTACAAAAACAGAAGGCAGCATAGTATGTAGGAGGTGCCACTACAGCTGGGTTTCCCAAAGGTTCCCCAGAGAGATGGAGGGCAGATACACCAGTCCTAGTATTATGATCAAAGCAATTAGCAGTACACCTAGCTCACTGTCAGGCAAACATGGCTTCTTCTTGTAAAGTCTTCTCACAGTTATTTGAATACCTATTGCAGGCATCTTACCAGCTAAAGGGCATTGAACAGGATTTCCCCAAAACATTTGTATTCTTCATCTTTATCTGTAAGTACCACATAGCCCAGTCTTGACTGTTCATGGTGAGGCTGGAAGAAGTAGACTGAAACTGAGTTTTTGCTTAGATTTCTGATAAGATTTTATAGTTTATTTTATCTTCTAAGCTCTAACTTTAGAATTTTTCTCACACTTGCTCTTCCCTAAAACTTTCAGATCTCAATAAATGAGAACTTCATTGACCTGAAAACATACTCTTTCTGGCTTCTTTTTCTCAGTCCACACAGGGTTTCTCAATGAACTCTTGGGCTTTGTTTGCAAATTTTATTTAGAAATCAACTACTGTGTATGGTGTCCACTCTAGTGGCCCCTTTGCAGCCCTAGCTGTTATCATTTTCCCTTACATTACTGCAGTAGTATTCTAGTTACGCTCTCATTTCTACTCTTATATCCTGCTCTCTTTACAAAGTAGCAGGTTGAGATGAAGTAAGAGCACACCACCTTTACATCCTTGTTCTATGCTAGATACTGAGCAAGAATTTCATGTGCATTGATTTACTTAGCACTCACAATTTCTTATGTAATGATTTATGTAACTACTTGTGTGTTTAAGAAGTTATCAACGTCTTTAGTTCTTTTATTAAAGAAATAATTAATATTTTGTGTTTTCTTTTCATTGTTTTTGATGGGTTTTTTTTCTT
>NW_004524664.1:11372475-11375229 GCF_000260255.1 Octodon degus | reverse complement strand
TCCTTCCCCTCCCCTCTTCTCCCTCCCTTCTCCTACTAACCTTTTTTGAAACTGTTTCATTGCCAGTTTATCTTTTTTCTCATTAAAATAAATAAAAAATTAAAAAGAAACAGAAAAAATAAATGCTTATTAAAAAGAAAAAACAAAAACAAGCTTCTGCATGCTCCCTGACTGTCTGTCTCCTTTCCTTCCCCTCCCCTCTTCTCCCTCCCTTCTCCTCCCACCCCTTTCCTCTCCTCCCCTCTTCTCCCTCCCATCTCCTCTCTCCACTTTCCTCTCTTCTCTCCCCTGCCTTCCCTCCCTACCTCTCCCCTCCTTTCCCTTCCCCCTCTTCCAACTGCATTTCTCTTTAATTTTAGAATTTTAGAGAGCAATCTTCAGGTCATAAATTTAATGGATTATTTAACCCATTTATATTTGTTGTAAATTATGACATTTGCATTTGTTCCTTCCCTCTTAGTTTCGAATTTTATTTTGCCATTTTACTGTCTCTTCCTTTCATTTATTTTATACTATCATTTCTTCTTCTTAATTGGGGGTCTTTGTATTACTATTGTTCCATCCTTTTTTCACTGATTGGTTACAAAATTGTTTCATATTTCTGTAGTGATTATGCTTAAAGCTTTTAGAAATGTAAGTAAATTATTTATATCAGTATCTAGGCTTAACATTAATATTTTCAGTGAATAGAACATTAAATGTAATAGACTTTTGTTTTCTACAAAATTTACTTCTAAATAACTAGATAGTATATCCAGATTCTGTGTATCTTGTAGTTCAGTGATGGTAAATCTATGGCACATGTGCCACAACAGGTTGTTTTTTTATCACTGGAAACTCTACAAGTCTTGTCATCTCCTTTATAGTTCAGTAGAAAGGGCCAGAGATTTTATCAGGCAGTACATATTGAAATCATGCTTTCTTGGTTTGGGGGCTACTGTAGGAGATATATTTCTGACTAGTGCTCTTTAGAATTTTCTGGGTAAGATGCATTCATCTATTACATGCCATTATCTCTCTGTGCACCACCCATACCATTATGTGAACGTGTCCTGTTACTTCTGTCTCTCCTTCCAAATAACTGCTGCATTTGACCATTTCTTAATACTCCCCAGCTAAATCCCTAATCTTTGTCACTATCATCTTTACTCTATTGCAATGGGATCTTCCTGTTTCTGTTCTTTTCATTCTACTTACATGTATTTTGGATCCTCAGGAAAACTTTTCAAACGTAAGTGTTGTCACTCTCCTATATTATCAAGCTCCTGATGTCTTGTCTGATTTGGTGATATAGTTTTGTCACTTCCATTATTGCTCACTGTGTTTTATTCAGACTGATGTTGCTCTGTTTGTAAGTGTGCTCCTGCCTTAGAACCTTTGTACTTGCAGTTTGTTCACTTGATAGCAGTTTCTTTACATATACATGACTTGCACCCTTTTTAGATTGGGTCTTACAGTACATGCAAAACATCAGCCTCTGCAAGAAAGACTTTTTTCTTATATAATTATCATCACTGTCACTATATGTTTTCACCACTTTTTTTCCATAGCATACAACATTGACTGGTGTGACCAATGTCAGCTTTATTTCTTTTTCTTTTCTTTCTTTCTTTCTTTCTTTCTTTCTTTCTTTCTTTCTTTCTTTCTTTCTTTCTTTCTTTCTTTTTTTTTTTTTTTCTTCTCAACTAGAATGAAAAAAATGACCAGGGTTGGTACTTACTCCTTTCCTGAACAGTTTGTCCCCTAGGAGTGCTGCATCATGTCTGAAATGTAGTACATAAGAAATATTTGGTGCATGAGGCACTAGATCAAGGATGTCGTGGGGGTTTGGTTTTCCTATGAATAGTGGAGTCAGATAATGCTTTTCCTTAAATCTCCCCTTTATCTTTGTGGAGATTGTGACTATCTTTAGCTGTATGATGCTTCTCTCTGTCGTCTGGTTCTGAGCCTTCTAGAGGCAGATGGTTAACTTTATTTAGAAAGTGGCTTTCAGGACTTCATTCTAGTGATAAATACTGTGGCTGTTAGTCATCTGATGAGCAAGGACATGGGAGAAAGCAGCCAACTAGACTGGCTGCACAGCATGGTCCTGTCATCATTATCCTGCTTCTTGGCTTGCAGTTGCTTGACTCCAAGTGTAGGGTGTCTCTTCAAGAGTTCTAGCTGGAGGCCTTTTGTTTTTATAAAGGACGAGTTGATCATATTTACAGTAGATTTTTTTCCCACATAATTTTAAGCCTTTGACATTTTTCCTACTTGTATTTTCCCATTAGTTAATCTCATCTGCTTTCAATTTTCAAGGTTTTTTTCTTCAAAAATTCTATCTACTGATAGAAAAATACTCACAACTTTACATTTATTATAAAATACACTCTTAATATTTTTTAGAATTCAATACAGAAGGCAGAGGAGGAGGTGTATGCTCAGTGCACTCATGAAATTCTACCCCCTTTAACTGTGTGGCTTACCAAATGTAAGCTAGAAATTTATCTCATAATCAATATTTTTAAAACTTTATTTTTATTTTTTATTTATTTTCATGATAAAAGAAGATAAAATAGCAATGAAACAGTTTCAAATCAGGTTAGCAGGATGGTTACAATAATTAATACATTGCTTATTGTTGTCTTTGTAGTAGCTATTCAGAGGACAAGATGCAGACATAGTATCTTGTCTAAACAATATTAGTACAAATTTTTATTCTCAATGATCTAGGAGAAAATATCTGTATATTTATCCTCTCTTGTGTATATA
>NW_004524664.1:11355586-11372375 GCF_000260255.1 Octodon degus | reverse complement strand
AAGGTTGTCTAACAACTGATTGCTAATCTTAACCAGACAGAATGTTCATTTCAGGAGTGAGGTAGCTTGTTTGCTTTAGGCAATGGGCCAAGTCTCACCTACAAATATTTGATGGATTATCTAGATTCGTGGCTACCAAAATATCCCTCTCTCTTTTTTTTTTTTTTGTCAGAAATGGGTGTTTCATGCAGTTATAGAAGCAGTATTTGGAGAACTCTTTAAAGAAATTTCCATACTTAAAATCAGTCTAGAGATTGTAGGTACTTGAAATTTTTAAACCTTAAATATTCTATTTATTTTTATAATTTAGAAAATTCATGCAACATGTGGATCATGCATTTGATTAGAAATTAAGAGATTTTTCTGTTTAAAATATTTAGAAACAGGGGCTGGGAAAATAGCTCAGTAGAACAAGCGCTTCCATGGCAAGCGCGAGGGTCTGAGTTCAATCCCCGGTTCTGCAAAAAATAAAAATATAAATAAATATTATATATATATATTTAGAGATTTCACTTAATAAAAAGATAAATATAGATGTTCTTAGTATTGAGATAATGTACACAATCTTTAACCTACTAGATATTTTCACTAATTTCTATTTTTTTTGCTATATTAATGGACACATTAAATTAGAAGCCTCACCCATAAGTTGTTAACAAGATCAAATATACCACTGTCCTTATGACTTTACTCTGTTAGCTTTTGTTACTTTGTAATCTAAAATTGTTCTATGACTTCCTAGATAGAAATAGAATATGTGGGCGTCTGGAGTATCACATATACCCCACAGATAGTAGATACCCCATCTATGAAATTTCAGGCTATGTGATGGATTATAGGATATTTTTGAACTTTGATAGACTCTAGGATTAGTTGCTTAAATATGGAGTATCATAGATTACAAATGTTTAACAAGTTTGACTTTGGAATTTATTAGGAAAACAAAAAATACAGAGGGGTTATAATTGCCTCCAGTGTTAGCTTGTGTGAGGATCACCTAGTTGGCTTTTTAGAAAACAGATCGCTGGGCCACACTTACAGAATTCCTTATTTACTAGGCCCAGGCAGAGTCTGAGGTTTTAATTTTCTGATAAACCCCCAGACATTTCTGTACACTGTGAGTGCCACCACACTTAGAAAACCATTGAATTAGTGATCCTTACATTAGGAATTATAGGAGAACTCTGAATTATTCACTCAAGTTCAGAAGGAGAGCAAGGGAAGGGAGTGAAATGAAAAGCAGACATTGAGATGGCTGGCCTGGGCCGCACTGAGTGAAGATGAATTGTCCTGGGCTACATATAAAATATATGATATGTCAATGTATGGAAGTCATAGTTTCCTTTATGTTTTATATTTTAACTTATTGAATTAGTTTGCAAGGTAGCACAAGATCGAATTTAATAATTAAGAGAAGTTACATGCTACTTCAGAACAATAAAATCCCATCTACACAAGCTCATACAAGTGTGGCAAAGTGGGAATGCTCTTCTCTCTGTTTTACTCACCAGGTTGCACAGTGTGTATGATGTCTGATATGCGCAGGTTTCCATGGGACTGTGTGGTGTGTTGTGGAGGGCAGAGGTAGCACTGTACTAAGCCCTCCCTGAAACGGGTTTCCTTCTTGTCTACACAACCCTGTATTCAAGTACAACAAAAGCTAGTCATAAGAACTATCACTGAGGGCTGGGGAGACAGCTTGGTGGTCTAAGCACCTGTCTGGCAAGCACAAGGACCCAGGTACGATCCCAGGTAATGCATGTCATGCAGGCCCCATGCTGAGCTGGACACCAAAACTGGACATGGTGCCACATACCTGTAATCCCAGCACTGGGGAGGCTGAGGCAGGAGGATCACTATGAGTCCAAGTTGCATAGCAAGACCCTGTACCAAATAAATAAATAAATAAATAAATAAGATTTTTTTAAAAAAGTACTATCATTGAAAAAATCACAAAATAATGTTAAACTTTACAATCTTGTAGGGTCACCTTACTAGCTGTCCATGACCACATGTGGCCTATGTGCCATGGGTTGGGCATGGCTGCATCAAGAGCTGAAATTTGGCCAATTCTTTTAGTACAGGGCTATAATTCTAGCACACGAGGGGACTGAAATAGGATTGCAAGGTGGACCCTGGCCTGTGCAACTTAATGACTTAGTGAGACCCTGTCACCAAATATAAAAAGTCTCAGGATGTAGCTCCATTTCAGTGACCTTGGATTTGATCCCTAGTACACACACACACACACACACACACACACACACACACACACACACAATTTTTCCTTACATTGCTTGTGGGAATTAATCTGTCTATAATACAACTATGATTATCAAAAATCCTTGAAAATTAATAGAACCTGGTGACATTTTTCTCCAACTGGACTGAGCCATTGAGGCTCCCTGTACCAACACATCATGGTGTTGCTAAGATGACAGAAGCACAAATCTGCAAAGGTTCCTTTTCCATGTTTTTTTTTTTTTTCACTTTCCACTGCTTATAGCTTCCATGTGGGGCTATTCTTGTATATTGCCATTTATATCTGTCATAGTTTATTGACCCATGAAATAGTATATGTTTTCATGTAGACAAGCGCAAGCACTTCCAATTCTTGGAAGATAAAAATCACAATTTAAGTAGATAGAATACATCTTTTCAGTGTATGATCTCAATCTCTTGGTATTAACACAATTTCAGTTTTTTTTATAATAAATAGATGTATATGATGAAAAGGAGTGCTGCCACTATCATTACTATGTTGGCACTTTCTTATGCCTGTCAATCATGCATCTTCCCATAGTTTACAATCCCATCAAAGTAAGTATCATTGCTATTCTCCATGTTCCATTTCACATATTAAGAAAGGTTAAGAGAGAGAGAGAACTTTCCAGATGTTGCACTTAGTGAAAAGCAAAGTGTGGGTTTATGTTCAGACATTATTTTCAAAACTGTTTAAACAATGAATTTCTAGTTCTATATACAGCTTTATGACTTAGATCTAGAAGTCTCCATTGTTAGGCGCTGAGGTGAGGTGTTTTGACATTACCTGGATCATGGGGATGTTCTACCCATCAGTGGATGAAGTCATTCGTGAGTTTGGATGCTGTGGGGAGCGGTGTGTTGTCAGAGGTGGATCACTAGAGGGCATGACCTGCAGGGTATATTTTTGCCTCTGGCTCTTTTTTTTTCCTTTCTACTTCCTGGCTGTTGTGGCCTGAGCAGCTTTTGTGCATCATTCCCTTTGCCCATACTGCTACTGCCTTGGCACCATATCTCCGTGGGTGGAACATTCCCAATCCATGAGTCAAATGAAATTTCTCTTACTTTAACTGTGAGCATCAGGTATTTTATACTAATGCCAGGAAATCTGACTTACACATCCATGTTACCTGAATTCTAACATGACTCTTACTTACATTTTTAAGTTTATATCCCTGCAATTCCTCCATCCCCTCTAACCCTAATTAAGTGTCTTTAAGGAAGTAGAAATGTTCCCCACATTTAAAAAATATACAAACCTATGAATTTTTATTTTATAACTATATTGACCAGTATTTCTTGAAATATTTTACATTTACATGTTACTCTAACAATTCAAAAAGAATCTGGAATGTATTATTTCTTTGGATCTTTACCTTGTGAGCTAGGCAAGGTAGGTATTAAAATCCTAGGTCTCATGAAGTTCATATGATTTTTCCCAAACTGAATCTGCCAACTAGAAGCAGAATGAGGAATGGAATTCAGGTTTGCTAGTTTCTCTTTAATCTCTAAGGGTTACATTATACTACTCATATTTCATTAGAATAAATGTCAACTGAATGCCATTGTCCCTTCTTCCCTAAACACAAAACACACTTATGTGTTTTATTAACGTTCTTCCTAACATCTGTAAAAGTTTAGATTTTATTTGTATTTATACTGATTGATTTAGATATTTAAACAGATTAATAAGATAGAAGGTATGCTCTATATGTATTTTCAGAATTTTAGTTGTTTGAAAGTAGAATATTACATATGACATTAAAATGCTGTTCCTTTTTTTAAATGCTTTTAAAAGTGACAAATAATGAGGTTATGTTCTTTGGCATGTTGTGCCTCGAGGCAGTGCTTGTATAAAGTCTCTACCAAAGCTGACAGAGCATCCCTAAGGCCTAAGGAATTTGGCAAATGTTGAACAAAAGTGACAGTAAAACTGTGCAGGAGAGAGTCTGCATTAGGTGCACCTGTCTAACATTTCAGCACATCTCATTATGGAATGCGACTTTTCCCTCTCTTGACTTTTCAGCAATCTGAGAACCTTGGGACGCAGGGTGCAGGGGGTGGTTTTGACTTCACGGGTGGTGGGGTGAGGGGACCCACGGGGAATAGTCTAGAAGCATCCACAGAGGTGGCTGCTTATGAGGATCCGAAGTGCTCCACTGTGCATCCTCTTTTCTTTTAGTGTCTGAAATGGTTGATTAAAGGCAACTGGTGGGGTTACTAAATCATCTTCCATAGCATGTTCATTACATGTGCAAACTTAAAACATTGAACTTTTGCCTTTGAATGTGTGAAACACGATGTTAGGTAAAGTAGAAAATGTTCATATTTGTATTTTCATGAAAAATTCCAAGTATGACAAAATAGGGATACAAATGTCCCTTTCTCTCTTGATTTCTTCATCCTATGTGGACTGTCCTCAACACTAAGACATGTGATGAAAATGGAGACGTGTTTCTAGTGAAAATGAAAACAATGACCATTCAGTAGAGCCAAAATTGTCCTTTTGGAGTTGTATTACATGAAAATAGGCCAAGTTTTAGCTTCAGATTTGTGTGAGTTCATTTACTTTAATATCGGTTTCATAATTTGAAATTTCTTTTGTAAGATATTATATAGGCACTTAAATTATAGTTCTTCTTGAATACCTGTTCATCTGAGATCAACCTTATATACAAAGAATATTTTTTGATAATTTTATTCAGTCTTAGTGCTCCACTTTTTTCATATTAGTGTGAAATAGTTTTTGATGGAGAGATACTGGTTTTCTGTAGTAACCACTGATTTTGCTGTTACTTTTTTTTTTTTTTTTATTTGTTAGCAGGTACATAATTCTAATGGATGCCACACAGCACTTATGAATCTTATCTTTACATTATGAAATAAAAAAAACAATAAAACACGCATAAGTTTAAGTTGGAATGATTCATTGATGCAGAGATTCATTTTAAGATGTTTATGTTGGGCCTGCCTGACAGCTCAGCAGACTAAAGTCCCTGCTTGGGCAGAGTGCAGTGACGGGGATTGCATTCCTCGAGTGATGCTGGCCCCGCCCCTAGGGCGTGCGGAGACAGTGACTGAGACTGAGTGTGGTGGCACATGCCTTAATCCCAGCTCTTGGGCAGCTGAAAACAGGAGGATCACTATGAGTTTGAGACCCTGTAGACCCTCAATAATAATAAAAAATGACGTTTATATTTATTCCTTGATAAAGTAGATTTTTACGAGATTGTATGCTTGCTGTGTAAGGAAAACAATATCCAAACATGTTTCATACAGTGGCATAGTCTGTATATTGTTTTAGAACTTCGAAATTTGGTGACTTAAATAGAAAAAAATCTATCAGTTCTGAAAAATATCAGAAACGAACTTTATTTTATTTATTTATTTTTTGCATTATCATTGATCAAACTTGACCTTGCACTCGCCAGGCAGGTGCTTATGCTGCTGAACTATTACCCTGGCCCTATTTTTTTATTTTAAAGAGAGAAAAAAAGCCAATAAAAGAGATAGAAGAATCTCAAAATAAGAAAGTAGGAAATTAACAATAGTGTGTATTGGTATCTTCAAAGTATTTGCCCAGATTATAAAATATAGTTATGCCAAATTAATAAACAATATAAAGACAAACCATTCTTTTCAATGAAATAATAGAAATGAGCAGAAAATTGCCTTAGCTGTCTTGTGTGTATATCTCTTTAGGGAAGTAGAAATGCTCCCAACACTTTAAAAACATAAAAACCTACGAGTTTTTATATTATAACTATATAGTGACCAGGATTTCTTGAAATAGTTTACATTTACATGTGACTCTCACAAATCATAATGAATCTAGAATGTTTTATTTCTTTGGATCTGACTTTGTGGCCTAGGCAAGGTAGGTATTAAAATCCTAGGGCTCGTGAAGCTCTTATTATTCTTTTTCCTTTCACTGTTTTTTCCCTTCCTTTATCCCAGCTGCTCTTTCCTTTTGAGGAATTTCTTTCCCTTTCACAATATCTATTTTACACTATGGATCTTGTTTACTCTTTCAGTTTCTTATACTAGGAAGACAATACTATGTTTGCATGTGTGAGTATTTTATTTCTCTTATGAATATGGTCTCTAGTTATATCCATTTACCTATAAAAACCTCATTTGTCCTTTCTTATAGCTGAGTAGTCCTCCATTATATAAAAATACCAAATATTTTTTATCCATTTCTTGAGTAATAGGCATTTGGGTTGTCTTGAAGATTTAGCTTTAAATTTATTTTATAATTCAGTCATGAATACATCAGGAACTGGGCTTTTCTTCGGTGGTAAGTTTTTAATTACATTTTTTAATATATTCAGTACAGGATCTACTGGTTCACACTACTCAAATCAGACTCATAGTGATCCTCCTGTTTCAGCTTCCCAAGCACTGTGGTTACAGGCATGTGCCACCACCCCCAGTCTCAGTCGCCCTCTTGCACACCCTGAGTGCTGACATGGCACACCTGGGTGTGTGTGTGTGGGAGGATGGACACATTTTCAATTTCATTGGCTGATATTGAATTATACACAGGTTTTATATCTTCTCGATTCAACATTGGTAATTATACATTTCTAGGAATCTGTCCATTCCTTCTGTGTTTTGTCCCATGAATATAAAAATTTTTAAAGTAGAGGATGATCTTTTGAATTTCCACAGTATCTATTGTGATTTCACTCTTTTCATTCATCATAGCTTGAATTAGAGTTCTTTCTTTCCTCTTTTTGATAAGGTTTATTAGGGGATTATCACTTGTATTTATTCTTTCAAAGAACTAACTCTTTTATCTTTAAAGAATACAAAATAGAGATATAAAGAAAAGAACAGCATTAGAAACGAAGTAAGATTTAACTAAACAAAGTAATAGGAATTCAGCAATGGTTCCTGCATTACATGATGCTATCTTCGAATTAGTTGTTCATATTACCTGATATAAACATGTAAGGTTTGTTTTTTTAAAAAGAACAATAACAAAGAAGTTATAAGAAATTCAACAGAGGGGCTAGGGAGATAGCTCAGTAGGATAAGTGCTTGCCTGGCAAGCGCAGGGTTCTGAGTTCAATCCCTGGTACTGAAAAAAGGAAAGAAAGAAAGAAAGAAAGAAAGAAAGAAAGAAAGAAAGAAAGAAAGAAAGAAAGACAGAGAAAGAGAAAAAGAAAAAAAGAAAGAAATTAATTAACAGAGGAAAAAAGTCAGAGTTAAAAAAATTAAGCATTAACTGCTTCTTTCAAAAGACCAGCAGAAATACAGTACAATTACCCAAACTATTCTGCATACATACTCAAATATATCTTTTGTCCTTCTTATGTTTGTCCTTTTCCTCATCCCAATTTTTCCTTCCTGTTAAACAATTCTTTCCCTTTCACAGTATCTGTTGTACCTTTTACATTTTCATTACTCTTTCAAGTTCTCACACTATTGAGATATGATGTTTGCACATGTGGATCTGATTTATTTCACTTATCAATATAGTTTCTAGCTGCATCCATTAATCTATAGAAGCCACAAATTCATTTTTTATAGCTGAATAATACTCCATTGTGTAAAAATACCATATCTTTTTATCCATTACTCAGATCATGGACATTTGGGCTGTTTCCAAGATTTAGCTATGATAAATTGTGCTGCTATAAACATGGGTGTACGATATTGCTGTGTTGTGATGATTTCAGTTCTTTTGGAAAAATACCTAGAAGGGTAATAGCTGGCTTGATTGGACCTCCAATCCTAGCTTTTTTTTAAAACAATCTCTATACTGATTTCAATAATGGTAGTACCAGCCTACATTCCCACCAACAGTGAAGAAGGGTTTCTTTTTCCCCACAGCCTCTCCAGTGTTTGTTGACTTCTTGTTGATAGACATTCTCAAAGAACTAACTCTTAAATTCATAAATTCTTTGTGTTGTTTTCTTAGTTTGTATTGCATCAATGTAAGCTCTGATCTTTATAATTTCTTCCCTTCTATGGGCTTTGGGCTTGACTTGTTCTTCTTTTTCTATGAACTTGGGGTACAGCATTAGGGTATTTATTTGCATTCATTCTGTTTTCCTGATATGATAATTTACTACAATAAATTTTCCTCTTAGGATTGCTTTAACTTCAAAGTTGTATTAGCATTTTCATTTGGTTGAGGATAATTTTTAATTTCTTCTTCAATTTCATCTGTGACTTACTGGTTGTTTAGTAGGGTGTTATTTACTTCCATGTGTTTATTTAGTTTTTGTAATTTTTTGTCAATAGTTTCCATTCTCATTGTACTATGGTCAGATAATATACACGGGATAATTTTAATTCCTTTACATTTACTTAAGCATGTTCTATGAGCTAGTATATGCTCTATTTTAAAGAATGTTCAGTATGTAGCTGAGAAATATATGTATTCTGATGTTGTTGGTTGAAACACCAATCTGTTATTTTTAAGAGATCTTTCTTTTCTTGGTCACTAGCTGAGATTCTTTCTTCAAGGTCTGAATGTCTCTCTTCACTTTGTTCAGTAGTCTTTCCAGCTTTAAGTCAAATTTTTAGTTTTCTGGATACTTGTTTGAATCCAAGACATGCATTTTTTCTATATTGATCATTCATGACTATCTCTATTCTTGAGTTGTTGCACACTTCCTTTGTAAATGTTGACATTACTTTTTTTTGCCTGATAAATTATTTCTCATCTGATTGCCTCTATAGTCTCATGGATATGTTTGTTTACTTCAGTTGCTATCATTTCATAAATTTCAGGTTTGTGTTGTCCATTTTCCCTCTTGTCTCCTAAACTTGTTCTTGATTAGCTTGAAGTCTGAAACTGCATCTTGCTTCTGTTTTTGTTATTTTCAAAAAATTTATTTTGTTTTTTATGTAGATCCTTGTAAGTTTTTTAAAAATATGTAGCTATATCACTAGTATCAAGGACTCTCTAGGAAATGTCTGTTTCTTGGGGTTGTCTTCTGTGTGTAGGAGGTTCTTGGCTTGTATCTATTCCAAGTTTCCAGCTTCCCACTTAAGAGTGAGGTGTTGGTGTCTGTTTGGTTGTCTTCAGTTCTTTGGTGCTTGTCTATGGTGAAGTTATTACCCCAGAGCTTTCCAATATTGTTAGAGAATGGAGAGCACATGATTACAGCAGATAAGACATCCTAGCTAAAATAGTATAATTAGCAATAACCATAGCATCAAATACAATTTAGAAACTGAGAAACTGTGGTAGGTATTAATTTTGTAACTTAAACTATAGGCGTAAATCCCACCATCCTATAATAGGACTGCCTGTAGGTTGTGAGCTTGTATTCAGAGTGTTTCTCCTTGATAGAGTAGTTTTACCCTGTGGTGGGGAGCTTTAAGAAGGACGGTACTTAAAACAAAGATAACCAAAAAGAAAATAGAAGCAAAGCTGGAGAAAAGGATGATAATATAGTTTTCCACAGCTGTTTAGGAAAGAGGAAAACAAAGAAAAGAGAAAAGAAAAAGAAAGACAAATGTAACAAAATACAATATAAATCAAATTAAGACAAACAACAAAAGAGAATAAGGTTGGCTCCACCTGCCTGCTTCGATTCCGCAGGTCTTTATCCCCAAACATACTGCTTATTTACCTAATTTACCACCCATTTGGTCATTTTGTTATTGTTGTTTTGGACTTCTCACACCATTAGTCCTGCCTGTCCTTCCTGTGCTCCTTAGTTGGGACCCTACTGTGTTGCTGGCATTCCCTATGATCTCTGGGCCTTTCCATTAAGGTTACCTCAGTTGTGGCATCAGTGAGGGGAGAGGCCATTCTGCAGGTCTTCCACCATGGTTCACTTGTTTTGCAGAGGTGGCTGATATGGTGATGGAAGGGGTGTGCCCTCTGTGACTTTACCTGGGTCCTGGCTGTGGAATACATGGTGATGGGAGGGCTCACAGGCACCATTAAAGTGGCAATTTAAATCATAGATGCATTACAGTTTAACAGCTTAGTTAGATCCTCACTCCTGATTTTGTATCTGTGCCAGTACTTTTTATTTAAATTAGTGTATATTTTAAAAACAATTCTCATTTTCATTTACTATTGGCTAGCTTCATAATAATTCCCTCTTAATCAAAACAACTGCTTTTTCCAAACTTTTGCAAATTGTTTATAATTTTAGTTTTCTACAAAGTTGGAGAACCTAATTTTGTTAGAAGTCAATGGAATATCAATACTGACAGAGTTAATCATTAGGAACTTTATTCTGTTCAATGGCTAAGTTTCTTCCTGTCTTAGTTACATTCCTCTTCATTGAGAAAATACATATCAGAAGCATCACCTAAGAGTGCATGAGGTTTTGGGCCAAAATTATAAGCCCTAGCCATAATAATTCATTTGGTATTACATATCTTTGTGATGGTTCTTAGAACATGATCAAGCCAGGCATGATGGCGTACACTTGTAACTGCTCTATCAGTCAACTTTCCTATTGATGTTATGTAATACTCAACACCCACAATTTAAAGGAGAAGATGTATTATTTGACTCATAGTTCAGAAACATCCATCCTGAGTCAGCTGTCTTGACAGAAATATCATTGCAGAAGGTTGCAGTGGCAGAATATGCTCAGTTCGTGGAATCTACCATGGAGACCAGGAGAACTCTCTCAGAGAGGAAAAGGTCAAGTAAGGTACCAGACATAGATACCTAATGCTACGCCTTCTTGGCTTATCAGATACACCCAGGAATTTGATTACTCTTATTCCCTGGAAGGAGCCTAAAGCTAATCAAATTGACACTGTACCCTAATTACCACATCCAGTTGTTCAAGTTTGAGGCAGGAGGATAATTAATTCATGACCAGCCTGGACAAGTTATCAGGATGATGTCTCAAAAATAAAAATAAAATTAAGGATGTAGTTCAGCACTCCATAGGTTCAAATCCCAGCATTATCCATGTATGTACACATATAAACAGGCATGTGTGTGCACACACACAAAGTTACATGATCAGATCAACAATTTTTTTCTTTTAGGAATGGTACAATAGAGCCTAGTCTCAGATAAGCTCAAATTTACTAATTATCTTGTTAAATATTAAATTAAGACAAGGGTTACCAGATTTTAATATAAGTATAGATAAAATATTCAAGATGGCATAAAATCTTCTACTTCTTATTTAATAAGTTTTAGATTTTTAATAAGTTTCCATGTACTATTCTGCCACTTCAAATTTTTCATCTTCATATTTTTTTTTCTTTTGACACTAATTTCCACAGTGGTTGTACCAATATACACTCTTCCCAAAAGTGGAGAAGGATTCTTTGTTCCTGTAATCCCACTAACATTTGTTATTGGTTGATTTCTTGATAACAGTCATTCTTTCTGGAGTGAAAGGGAATCTTTGTGTTGTATTAATTTACTTCTCTCCAAGGTCTGGGACATTGAAAATATTTTCATGTATTTATTTGCAATTTGTAATTCTTTGTCTGAGGAGTGTTTAGTCATTTAGAGGGTCATTTTTACATTGGGCCTTCAAATCTGGGGAGTCTTTTTTAGTTCTTTATATGTTCTAGATATTAGTCTTTTGTCTGAAGAACAACTGGTTAAATTTTTCCAATTTTGTGCATTTTCCTTTACTCTATTGATAATTCTTTATTTTTTTTTTTCTGTGAAAAAGGTTTTTCTTTTTTCCTCCTTTCTGTATTTAGGATAGGTTCTACAGGGTCTACCGGATCTCACTACATAGTTCAGACTAATAGTATTCTCCTATTTTCAGCCTCCCAAGCACTGGGATTACAAGCAAATGCCACCATGTCCAGTTTCAATCGCAGTCTCAGTGCACCCCATGGGCAGGGCTGGCATGGCACACTGGGGATCTAACTGCACTCTGCCTAAGCAGGCACTCTGCTTAAGCAGGCACTTTAGTCCACTGAGTACCAGGCTGCCCCCCCCTTTTAAAAAATCTTTTTAATAAGATGAGATCTCAGTTGTTGATTATTTGTAGTATTTTTCTATGCAGTTTTTTTCTTCCATGAAGTCATTGCCTACATCTTTGTCTTCAACAGTTTTTTTTATTCTCTCTTCCAGAAGATTTAATATTGAGATATTTGATTAATTTTGATTTTAGCTTAGTGTGTGGTAAAAAACATGAATCTAGATTTTAGTCTTTAGCATGTGGAAATCCAGTTTTTCCAACATTATTTATTAAAAAGGCTATCTTTCTTTCTCAAACATAAGTTTGATATATATCTTCTAATCTGATCCAATGATCCTCAGGTCTGTTTTTTTTTTCCAGTTCAATGCTGATTTTATAACAGTAGCTCTGTAGTATAATTTCAAGTCAGGGATTTTGATGTTCCTTGACATGTCTTTTTTTTTTTTGTCCAGAATTCATTTTTCTCTACTATGTATCTTCTGGTTCCAAATGAATTTTAGAAATATTTTCTCTTGTTTTATGTGCTATCCTACTGACATTTTTTACTATGATTGCATTAAATCTGTATAACAATTTTGGCAGGATGGCCATTTTCACCCATTTAATTCAGCTATCCTCCTACTGGCAATTTTCCCAGAAGAATGGAAAAATATCATATCATAGTGATATATGTGCACCTATGTTCATAGCAACACAATTTGTGATAGCTAAATTTAGGAAACAACCAAAATGCCCATCACCTGAGGAATGGAAGAAAAATATGTGGAATTTTTATACAATTGGAGTATTACTCAGCTATAAAGAATGATATACTTTAAGCCTTCTTATATAAGTGGATGAAAGTTGAAGATATAAGTAAAATAAACCAGACCCACATGTGTAAATATTGAATTGTCTCCTTAGTGTAAGAACTCAAAAGAAGAAATAAAATTGAAAGGCATAACACAATTAAATGGAAAGCAATGATTTAATGATCAATGAAGAGAGGACAAGGAGACAAGCTAGGAAACATGGCAGGGAAAAAAAACATACATTTATATACACAAGATGGTTAAGGCAATGATCCTGAGGATTGCCACCATGTTTTTGAAACTAGCAGTTAATTGATAGGCTTCTCACCCTGACTAACTGTATATGCTGATACATGTAAACTGAGCAACAGCATCAAGGGTAGCAATGTGTGATACTCGGACTATGCTTAGAATTCCTGTGGCTCTGGTCTTCTAAATATGTACTGCTTTTAATGTCATATCAAATATCACTGAGGTTGTTATTGTGTACAGAAATGCTGTTGATTTTTGAGTGTTGACTTTGTATCCAGCTATGTAACTAAATTTGGTTATTAAAACTAGAAATTTTTTGTGCAGTTTTGAAATCTATGTAGAATATCAAGTCATCTGCCACTAATGATAATTTAGCCTCTTATTTTCCCATCTTCATTCCTTTCACTTCTTTCTCTTTTCTACAGGCTCCGATTAATGTTTCCAGAACTTCATTGAATGAGAGTGATAATACTGAATATTCTTGACTTATGCCAATATTAAAGTGAAATATTTCAGTTTTTGACCATTTAGTATAACACTGGTTGCTGGTTTGTCTTATATAGTTTTTTGAGATTGAGAGAAAGATGATTTATTCCAATATTCTGTAGGGTTTATATAATTAATAGCTATTAGACTTTGGCAAATAGTTTATCTGCAACTACAGAGATGCACATGTTAATTTTGTCTTTGGATCTGTTGATATGATATATTATGTTTATTGGTTGGGATATGTTGAAACATTCCTGCATTCCAAGAAGAATCCTACTTGGTCATGGTGTATAATGTTCTTGATGATTTGCTGCATTCTATTCGATACTATTTTGTTGAGTACTTTTACATCTGTGTTCATTAGGGTGATTGGCTTATAGTTATTTTTTTTTTTTTTTTGGTTAGATCTTTCTCTGGTTTTGGTATCAGGGTAATACTTGCTTCTAGGAAAGAATTTAGAACAATTTCATGGCTTCAATTTCATTAAAGAGTTTGAAGAATAATGACATTAAGTCTTCTCTAAAATTCTATCAAAGTTTAGCAGTGAATCCATCAAGAAGTAGAGTTTCTTAGTTGGTAAGTTTCTTACTACATTTTTTAATTCATTGACTTATGATGGATTATTTACATATTTTATATCTTCCTGATTTAACTTTTGTAATTCTAGGAATCTGTTGATTTTTTTTTCTGTTCCATCATATTAGAATAAAGGTTCTCAAAGTAGATATTAATGATCATCTATATTTCTGCAGGATCCATTATAATTTCACACTTTTATTCCTAATTGCATGAATTTGAGTCTTTCCTTTCTCTGATAATTTTGGCTAAGGGATTACCAATTTTGTTAATATTTCAAAGAACCAACTCTTGCATTCATTGATCTTTGTATGCTTTCTCAGTGTTAATTGTATGAATTTCTGTTCTTACTGATTCATTCCTTCACATATTCCTTGGGCTTGACTTTCTCTTCATTTTCTGCAACTTGAAATTCAACATTATGTTGTTTTTTTGACATCCTTCTGTTTTCCTTATGTGAGAATTCACCATTATAAATTTGTTTCTTAAGGCTGTTTTCATAAGTCATGGCATATTGTATGAACATTATCATTTACTTTTAGAGTATTTAATTTCTTTTTTCTACTTATACATGTTGCGTTGGCTATTATGTAGTCTGTTTTGGAGAACATCCTATTTGTAGATGAGAAAAATGTCTGTTCTATTGTTGTAGGGTGCAATGCTCTATGGACATCTAAGTCTACTTGTTCACAAGTTTTATTCAGTTCTGATATTTCTTTATTGATTCTTTTGTCTAGCTGATCTGTTTATTTGTGACAGTGGGGCTTTAAGTTCCCTCATCACAATATTATAATACTTCAATATTACAATATTGACTCAGCACCCAGTCCTCCAATAATGGACTGTGTTGATGGTTATATCCTCAAACGATCAGTGTTATTAAATAAGGGAAAACAGATGTTTACAACAGGTATGTCATCCTGACTCAAGCAGCACAATTTGGGTATAGCAATAGTTTCAAGCAGGGCCTAAAACATGACAAGCCATGGTAACTATTATTTTGATCCTTTTAACTATAGGATCAATATCAACAATTATATAACATATTTCAACATAATTCAAAAATATGTAAGCAAAGAGTTTATCCTTAGTAGAGTGATTTTACCCTGAACTGGAATTCAAGAAGGGTAAGATTCAAAACAGAGAGATAAATAAAGAGAGATACAGTAGAAGGAAAGCTGGATGACAAAAGATGGTCATAAAAGGTTTTGAAAATTGGAGAAGGAACAGGAAAGAAAGAATGAAAGAGAATGCAAAAGTTTATCAAAACAAACCAGAAAGACTGGAGACAATATTCACTCAAATGAAAGTATCATAAAATCAAGGGGGATAGTTGAGAAAAGAGAGAAAGAAAATGGATACACTCAACAAAAAGAAAGGTAAAATTATAAATTACCTATAAAAAACAAAAGCCAAGAAAACCAAAGAAACTAACACAGAAAAGAGAAAAGGAAGGCAAAAAGGGCTGCTGCTGCTGCATTCCCTAATCATTTTGTCACTAGGATGTCTAGTTAACCTCTAGCATACAAGATAAAGAAACAAAAATAAATAAAAAATCCTGACTGCCCATTGGACAGGGAGCAGTGTCCATGGAATTTACGTCCAGGCTACTGCTTCCTCTGTGTGGAGGGAGGTAAAAGAGACAAGGGGCAGGCCAGAAGTCCTAAATCTATCCAGTATGGCTTCAGTTAGCCACATTTTTGCAATCCATCAGGTTCTTGCAGACTTCCCAGTATGGCAATTCTTGCTAGATACAAGGGTGGCAGTGCAACCCACAGCATTATGAGCTAGCTCATCATTTTATAAAGCATATGTCCATATTTTGTTAGAACCACAGATGTATTATTTGATTGATTTTTGGTATGAGGATATATCCCCCTCCCTTTTATTCAATGATCTGTAGTGTTGATTGATTTTCCTTGAATTGCTCCAAGATTACTCCTTTCCTATTCAGTCATGTTGAATCCTCCTTTATACCTTTGTAGCATGCCTGTGACTCTGAGGTCACTAATGTTTTAGCTTTAATATGAAAGGTACATGGTATCATGAAATGCATTTAATGACAATTTTTTACTTTCAATATTTGAAATAACAGCCAGCTTTATCATCTTTTCTGGAAGTCATAGAAGTATAAACATCATCATCATTCATGATCCTCAAATAATTTCCCCTTGTGCCTAGTTTAAGATCTTTTTCTTTTTTTCCCATAATTTTACTGATAAACAAATAGCAATGAGAGAGTTTCAAATCAAATTGGTAGGACAGTTTCAATAATTAACACATTAAACACATCTTCCTAGTGGTTATTGCTGTGCAAGATGTGGACATGATATCCTATTTACAAACACCATTAGAACAAATCATTCTATTCATTAAGAGAATGTAACTATAAATCTATCCTAACCACTTTGAATACACAGATACAAAATGGACATTCATCTGTATACTCTTTTTTTGTTAAGTTCCGTTATTTGAATATTATAGGTGTGTAAACTCAGCAAAATATTCTAACAGAGTCCAGTAGCCCATAAT
>NW_004524664.1:11353335-11354586 GCF_000260255.1 Octodon degus | reverse complement strand
ACTCCAAGCATGAAACTAGTTTTAAAAATTACCTTCTGCGGTGCAGTAGCTTAGTTCACAGGTATCAGTATTTATAGTTAGTCAGGGTGAGAATTTTTCCAATTAACTGCTAGATTCAAAAATCTTCTGAAGATTCTCAGGATGATTGCCTTGCCCATCTTCTACATATAACTGTATGGCTTGACATTGTCACGTTTCCTAGCTCTTTTCCTTTCCCTCTCTTGGTTAGTCCTTCAGATGCTGCTTTCCTTTTACTTGTATTGTACCTTTCTGTTTGTATTTCTACTTTTGAGTTCTTATACTAGGGAGACTATATGATATTTGTACATGTGTGTCTGGTTTATTTCACTTATGAGTATATGTTCAACTGGCATCCACTTCAATTTAAAGGCTTCAAGTTTATCATTCTTAATAGCTGAATAATATTCAATTGTGTAAAAATGCCACACCTTTTTCAACCATTCCTCAGGTGATGGGCATCTTGGTTGTTTCCAAGATTTGTCTATCACAAATTGTGCTGCTGTAAACATAGGCACACATATATCCCTGTGATATGATGTTTTCAGATCCTCTGGGAAAATTCCCAGTAGAGGAATACCTGCTTTAAATGGGATTTCCAGTCCTTTTTTTAAAAGGAGTCTCCATAATGATTTCCATAACGGTTGCACCAGTCTACATTTCCACCAGCAGTGGAGAAGGGTTCCTTTTTCCCCACAGCCTCTCCAACATTTGTTGTTGGGCGATTTCTTTATGATAGCGATTTTTTCTGGGGTGAGATGATATCTCAATATTGTTTTAATTTGCATTTTGTGGATGGCTAGTGATGTGGAGCATTCTTTCGTATATTTATTCGCTTCTTTAATTTCTTCTTCTGAGAAGTGTGTGTTCATCTCGGATGCCCATTTCTGGATTGTTTCTTTAAATTTTGGGGCCCTAGTGTTTTTTAGTTCTTTATAGATTCTAGAGAGCACACCTTTGTCTGAGTACATATTTGTCATGATTTTTTCCATATTTGTGGGTTGCCTTTTCACTTTGTTGGTAATTTCTTTTGATGTGAAAAAACTTCTTAGTAAGAGCAGGTCCCAGTTGTTAATTCTTTCAGCTGTTTCCCGTGCAATTTGATTTCTGTCCATGAATTCTTTGCCTACCCCTATGTCTTCAAGAGTACCTCCCACTTTCTCTTCTAAGAGATTTAGTGTCTCTGCTTTAATGTTTAGCTCTTTAATCCATTTTGACTTTAGTTTAGTGCAT
>NW_004524664.1:11321670-11349829 GCF_000260255.1 Octodon degus | reverse complement strand
CTTTCTAGGAATCTGTCCATTTCTTCTATGTCTTCTATTCTGTGAGAGTAAAGATTCTCAAAGTAGCTATTGATAATCTTCTGAATTTCCACTGGGTTTGTGGTAATTACATCCTTTTCATTCCTTATTGCTTGTATTTGAATTTTTTCTTTCCTCTTTTTGATGAGGTTAGCTAGGGGCTTATCAATTTTATTTAATCTTTGAAAGAGCCAGCTTTTTGCTTTTTTAATTCTTTGAATTGTTTTCTTCAACTCAATTGAATTAATTTCTGCTGTAATCTTTATGATTGCCTCTCATCTTTGGGTTCTGAGTTTGGTTTGCTCTTCCTTTTCTAGTTGTTGAACATGCAGCATTAGGGTATTTATTTGTTCCCGTTCTGTTTTCCTAATGTGTGAGTTCACAGCTATGAATTTCCTTCTAAGAACTGCTTTCATAGTATCCCATAAATTCTGATAAGTTGTGCTTGAATCTTCATTGAATTGTAGATATCGTTGAATTTCTTGTTTAATTTCATCTGTGACCCATTGGTTGCTGAGTAGGGTGTCATTTAATTTTCATGTATTTAAGGGTTTTTTCTGGTTTCTTTTGTCATTTATTTCCAGTTTCATTTCACCGTTGTTAGATAATGTGAATGGGATAATTTGTGTTTTCTTACATACACGTAAGCATGACCTATAGACCAGTATGTGGTCTATTTTAGAAAATGACCCATGTGCAGCTGAGAAAAAATGTGTATTCAGCTGTGTTTGGGTGGAACACTGTGTATATGTGCACCATGTCCATTTGTTTCAAGCTCTGGTTCAGTTCTGTTATTCCTTTGCTAAGTTCTTGTCTGGTTGACCTATCTTTTGGAGATAAGGGGGTGTTAAGGTCTCCGGTGAAAATTGTGGTTTTGGATATTAGATTTTTCATGTCCATTAAGATTTGCATTATATAGTTGCGTGCTCCCGTGTTTGATGCATACATATTTATGAGTGTTACCTCTTCCTCTTGAATTTTTCCCCTAACCAGTTTGTCGGGGCCTTCTTTATTTCACTTGATCATTGTTGGTTTGATGTTGAGACTGTCTAAGAATAGAATTGCTACCCCTGCTTTTTTCTGAGGTGCTGTGGCGTGTAGTATTGTGTTCCATCCTTTGACTTTCAGTCAATGAGTGTGTTTATGATTTAAATGTGTTTCTTGTATACAAAATATTGTTGGATTTTGTTTCCTAATCCACTGTGCCAGTCTATTTCTCTTAATTGGTGAATTGAGTCCATTTACATTGATGGTTAGAATTGAGATGTATTGACTTGTGGTTAACATGTTATTTACCTGTTGTCATTTCCTCCTTTTTCTCCTGTGTTGAATTGCTTCTCCTATTTAGTTCGTTGCTTCTGATCTCATTCGTGGAGTTCTGATCATTTTGTTCCCTCTCTAGAACATCTTTCAGTAGCCTGTGTAGTGTTGGCTTCGTCATCATGAAATTCTTTTGCTGTTCTTTGTCATGAAAGCATTTCACTTCTCCATCAAACTTGAAAGAGAGTTTTGCTGGGTATAGTAGTCTGGGCTGGAATTTGTTTTCATAGAGGACCTGAAGTACTCTGCTCCATGCTGTACTTGCCTTCATGGTTTTTGAAGAGTAGTCGGCCGTAATTCTGATGGGTTTTCTTTTGAATGTGATCTGCTTCTTTTTTCTAGTGGCTTTCAGTAGATTATTCTTGTGCTGAATTTCTGGGATCTTGACTATTATATGTCTTGGTGTGTTTTTCATTGGGTGGAGGTTACTTGGCATTCTGTATGCTTTGGTTACCTGAATGTCAGATTGTTTCTTCATATTTGGGAAGTTTTCTGCTATTACTTCTGCCCATATTTTTTTAATGTCATTTGTATAGACTCCTTCTTTCTCATTGATGCCTATTAGTCTCACATTGTTCATCTTTGCATCATCTTGCAGGTGATGGATTATTCTTTCCTGCATCCTCGTTGTTTTGAAGAGATCCTTTCTTACCTTTTCACTAGCTGCACCAGCATCTTCAATATCTGAAACTCTGTCTTCACTTTCACTGAAACAGTTTTGTAAGCTTGTGATTGAGATTTTAATTTCCTCTATATCTCTTTGACTCTGCTTCATGCAATCTATTTCTTTCCTGTATTGCTCATTCAGTGAATCAGTCATTTTTCTAATCTCCTCTATTTTTTTTTAATCAATGTCTTCTTTAGAAGCAGTTATAAATCTTTTACTGCAGGTTTTTTTTTTTTTTTTTTTCAGATTGGGTTTCCTGCCTATGTTTCTGTTTTTCCTTCTTTACTTCAGATGCTATGAGTTCTGAGAATTCTGTTTTTATTTCAGAAAAGAATTGTGCTCTTAGTTCCTCTATATCTTTCTGCTGTTGTTCATTTACTATTGACGCTATTAATTCATGCATTTAAGCCAAGCTAGTGTCCTCCGCACTTGTTCTGGGTGGGCATTGGGTTTCCTCCATATGTTTTTGCATTTGTTTCTTTAGTGCAAATGTTATTAATTCAGGAATTTCTTTTTTTATTTCCAATCTGAGTTCTTCTATACCTTTTTGCAGCTGCATTTTTATTTCAGAAGCCGTTGATTTGTTGCTTTCAGCTGTGTGATTCCCAATTTGTTCTGTGTTAGTGTCCTTTGCACTTGTTACGGGTGGGGTTGGGTCTGAGGTTGCATTTTGTTCCTTCTTGTCATTTTGTGTAGCACTGTTTTTGACCTTTTTTGTAGATCTTCACTGTAGTTATAACATTAGCACATACTGAAGTTCATGTGCAGATCTACAAAGTTTGGAGTTATCCAGCTGTGCTTGTCTTGGGTCTGGCTGCTGCCCTTGTGGGTGAAACTGTTGTGCCCCTGTGGCAAGATGTTCTGCTCCTGGACTAGTTGAGTGGTTTTGTGTGCTACTCTCTCTGCAGGGATTGCAGCTGCATGCTTACACCCCAGGCCTGAGCTGAGCCTGGAGGGGACAATTTGGAGTAGCGGGGAGAGGCAGCTCTCCAACACACTCATGGGGTCTGGGCTAGAACTTGGTCTGGGGATTCCCGGAATGCGGCTGAAATTCCTACATGGTGGGCAGGGTGGGGGAGGTGCAGCAGAGTGGTGGGGGGCATCCCAAGGGGTGGAAGAAGGTCTCACCCACGCTGCACCTGGGCTGGGACCAGTAGTAGGTCCTGCAGGTGCAGGGTAGCAGGGAGCTCTCCCACACACTCACGGGACCTGGGCTAGGACTGGTTCTGGGGGTTCCTGGAACGTTGCAGAAATTCCTACTTGGCAGGTGGGGTGGGGAGGTGCTGGGGAGTGGTGGGGGGTGTCCCATGGCATGGAAGACGGTCTCACCCATGCAGTGCCTGGGCTGGGACCAGTAAAAAGTCCCGCCGGCGCAGGGTAGCTCAAGATCTTTTTCTTAGTTATCTTATTCCTAAATATTTAAAAAGAGCATTAGAGAAATATCTGTTAGGCCAAAGTATAGCACGTACCAGTTTTGTGCTAGCAGCTTTAGATTCTTAAGTTCTTTTTGGCAGTTTTCTAAACTTATAGCCGGGTAGTTTCACTTCTTTAATGTATGTCTGAGCCTCTGCTTACTAGAAGATGCTATGCTTGTCAGGTTTTTCAGAGGGCATGTGAGTCATTGATTCAGATATATTTGGGAAAACACTGTGGGGATCCAAACAGACTTCTGTCATTTTTATGCATTAAAGAGAAACCAGAAAGCATGAATTCCCACTTCTTTCAAATACTTACGGAGTCAAAGGGATGTTCAAGCAGGGGAGATAGGGCAGTCATTGTTTTGAAGTTCATCCAAGATTAAAAACCTGGCTTTTGTGTGCTGTCTTTTCTCACAGTCTGATCCACCTCTTTGTGTTTGTTCCAAGTTTCCAAAAAATTTCCAAGTAACTTTCCTTTGTAGTATGTGTTTCAGAGTATTGTTGTGAAACATTTGTGTTCACTCTACTTGCCATAGGTAGATTATATCTCCACAGAACTCATAAAAAGAGCTAAGAGTGTAGTATACAGAGGCTAATTTTTGTAGTTACATTTGATTGTCTTTGTGGATACATGCTATGTATGATTGTGTCCCCCAGGAAGCATATGAGGAAACTTAATCTTCAGCGTGGTAGTACTGGGAGGTGAAACCTCAGGGAAAGCATTTAGGCCACAAGGTTGCCACCTTCATGAATGAATTCCTCATGATCATAGAAGGGTTTGCTGTTGTGAGTTCAGTCACTTGCCTTCTCTCATCCTTCTACTTTCTGCCATGGGAAGGCATGGAAAGGATGCTTTCACTAGAATCCTGTATCTTGATAGTAGACATTCCATTCTCCAGAATAGTAAGTAATAAATTTCATTTCTTTATAAAATCTTCCAGTCTGGGGAATTCTGTTATTACAACTTGAAACAGACTAAATACTCAAGTTTGTGCATAACCAACTCGTTTTCATTTCGGTGTGTCTCATGAGATATGTTAGTGCACACGTTGTGGTTTGAAGACTGTGCGGGCAGTGTTATCTTCATGCCCCTCTTACTTAGGCACAACACTTGCTCAACTTTCTTCTCTATGTAAACTTAGGAGTGGAATTGAAAGTTCAAGGAGGAAAAGTTCTGTAAACCCTCAAAACTGAAATGCAGTCATAAGATCACTTTGTCTGCATATAAAGCAAAGTCCAGTTCCTGAAGAGGGCAGCCCAGTAAGAGGCCTGAAGTGCTTCTGCAGGAGAAAAAGGCATTGGTGGCTTTGACCAGCAGCTGTAAAGCCCAAGGCAGGTAAAAGAGACTTCAGTGCCTCACAACTTAGCAAGAGGTACAGGATCTTAGAGACTGAGGCTTATAGGTAAGTTGACAATAAAGCATTAGGATAAAAATTAACAACTTATTTCTTACATCCACTGCTTTTTAACTTTCGAGGCCATGTTATTATTATTCAAGTCACAATACAGAAGTTTAGATTCTTGGCTGATAGTACTGTGGCAGTCATATGAAAGAGCTCTGCTTGTCACATGATTTTTAAAAATTTCTTTTAAAAGCATAAAAAGTAGTTCTAAAAAACCGTTAGAAAGAATACAGAATTTCACTAAACAAAATAATAGGAATGCAACGATAGTTGTTATGTTGCATATTGTCTTCAAATTAGTTGTTCAGATTATCAGATATAAGCATGAAAAGTGTATCAAAAGGAAAGTTTAAGAATTATAAATAATAATAAAAATTAAAAAGGAAGGAAACAAAAATTTAGCATTAGTGGCTCCTTTCATTAGACAAGCAGAAATCATTGATTTCATTTCTCAAGTCTTCCTTCTCCTTGTCCTCCTCTCCTTTTCCTTCACGCCTTCTTCTACTCTTCCTCCTCTTTCTCCACACTTCCTTTTCCTCTTCTTGTGGGGACCTTTGGAGAAGATATTAATATAGCTTTAAAAACTGCCATGGGAAATAAATGATAAGAGTCTATGTTGAAATTTTATAAAGCCAGACATTATGCTGAACTTTTTGCAAGTATTGCTTCATCAGCTCCTTGATGGAAAACCACTGGAATAGGTATATCCATTTTACAGCTGAAGAAACTAAAAGAGGTTAAGAAATGTTTCTACAGTCCCACATGTTAAATACAAGTAAAGGAACTTGAACTCGTGACTGCCAAGGTCATATTCTTCCTTAATTGCATGTGAGTGTTGATAGGGTAGGTAGTTCTCTGGTGACATATATTCCTTGTATCAGTGTCTTCTGCAGATAGAGATTTTTATATGACTTTCATGGTGCTTCTGTGGCTTGATTCCTTATCATTTATACTGAGGCTTTGCCTGATTCTACAGCCTCTTTCTTATGCATTGCTCATCTTTTGACAGAGGAGAAATAATTTTCACAACACATTCACTGGCTCCTGAAGCCTCTGTCCAGAAGTGACACTCACAATCCCATGACTAAAACAAGTCATGCAGCTAAACCTACATGTATATGTTGAGGAAATAAAATTCTTCCTTGAGCAGGACCAGTGAGTATTTATAAACAGTAGTTCCAAAGCAGCCTCTATTCCTCAAAATTTTGCCAGAGATTTCTGAAAGGCAAAAGTACCGTTAGCTAATTTTATGTAATAGGTTCATACCTAATGTAAAAGCTAGATCCAAGTTTCTCAGAGGTAAATGAATAATTTAAAATAGACACAGACACAGAATTCTTGAATTCTAGTTTCTAAACTCTGATTCTGGAAGTCTAGACTTCACTTTTTATATGCAGAAGTGTTAGATGAAGGTGCCTTGTTTTGCAAATAGAAACGATCTCAAGAGACAAATAACAATGCCATGAGAAATTTATGAAGTTTATTTTTAGTGGCTCTTTTAGGCAAGGTCTTATTGTCAATATTTTCCCTGGTATCCAAGAAGCCAACAGAGCAGGCCATGTTTTATGAATTGATGTGCTATGAATATTAGCCCTGACATTTTAAAGTGAAGAATTGCAGAAAAGATACAGAAGCAAATAAATGTAGTCTTTGACAGTCAGAAGAGATGGAACCTTTCCTAACAATTATGATCAAGGATATTTTCATGGCAGTTTTGTTTATACTTGCTTGGATGCTTGTCCTTTTTTCCCCCTTATTTCTAGCACCAAGTGACTGATTACTTCCTCCAAAACAATGTCAGCAGGGTAAGGCAGAGCATTTTAAAATCAGCAACCTCATACTGAGCCTTTACTGAATTAACGGTCTGCTATAGGTACTGTATTTTTAGTTTACCGCTAACACTATCACAACGTCGGTAAATTTGTGGTTATACAAAGTTTAGGGTGCATCCCACTCAACTAATTATAAATTCAATTTAAGTGAACTTAAATTGCATGAACTATAGCTGGCTGGCAGCCTGAATATTACATTGTTTCATTTTATGGAACTTTTATTGGAACAATTGGTTCATTGCTAGAGGAATACTTATGGTATATGTAACATCTGTTCTGATCAGTTCAATAATAGGAAGTATACTGATAGTTGAAAAGTTTAAAGCAGATTTTTTTACTGGCCTTTGTAGAAAATAACTTTTCCCACAATAAATTTTAAAATGTAGCCAAACAGACAAAATTGTTGTAGCTCTTTAAAGACTGTGGTATACTGGCCAAGTCTGTGCCTCCTTTATACTTTCCTACACATGTAAAGAAAAGTAATATTAGTCATTGTTATTTGAACTAGGGACTTCCATTCTGTTATCTTATTTGATGTTCATAAAAATAATCATGTAGCTATCATTCTTTTTAAATATCAGGAACAAATAAAGGAAAAATATAAACTTGAAGAATCAGAACCTCTAATGAAGGTACCAACAATGTTGACCTACGTCAGACTCCCCTGTAGATTGTATATTAATGATAAGCTTTTGGCAATTTGTCTTTTTGTATGTTTAGGTGTAGGAAGGGGAAAAATCTGATTTTGATATTTATTTATTTAGTACAGGATCTCAGTACACATCTGGGACTCATAGTGATCTTCCTATCTCAGCCTACTCAGTGCTGGAATTACAGGTGTGTGCCACCACACCCAGTTTTGGTGGACAGTATGGCCTGCCTCAGATTCCCAAGCTGGCATGGCATGCCGTTCTAGGGATCAAACCAGGTCCTTGCATTTGCCAGGCAGGTGCTTAGACCACTGAACTATCTCCCCAACCTTGCTTTTGATGTTGAATGAGCTTTCAGGCAAAATAAATACACTGATTATGACTTTTGCAACTTTCAAGTGGTTTTCTGGATCAGAGGAAGAAGTGTTTCCCTCATTCACACATGTTTCTGATATGTTATCTTCAGTGGGTCCTTCCTTTTTGTTATCCAAGGTTAAAGTAAATCCTCAGAATTTAGGAGATATCTAGCTTTACATATTTTGATGACTGAATCCCTTTGTTTCTAAAGAGATGCTTGCATGTATTCGTTTCTGCAGAGGCACGTAAACTAATTGCTTCATGAACAAAATAGTAGTGGGAAGTTATGTTTATGGAGGTGCCAAGTATACCACTTTCTAAAAGTTTATATTAGTCACATTCTGCTAGCTGCAGTGAGTTTTGCATACACACATCCTCATACTGTGTGGTGACCTTACCCATTGCAGAAATACTCTCCCACACTACGTGACTAATATTTCTTATGAAAGGCAACTGATATACTGAAGAAAACATTCTCTACAGGAAAAGGAAAAAAAAAATTACATTTACTTCTATATGTGTTTATTATTCATTTTTATTAAATGTGGGCACACAGAAAACTTTATCTCATTTAAAAATTAATAACCAAGAGAGAAAGCTATTAATTAAGGCATACAGCAGATGCTTTATTCAGTGTTTTATACTCAGGCTTTATACTTTTCAATGTTTCATACTTATGTTTTGCTTGCTGTTCGATTCAGAGATGGAAATCCAAATAACAAGGAAAGGAGAGTAGCTGAATGGAGAATTAAAAATAAATATATATTTACATAATATGGGCACATGAAATATGAACACATTTATCCTCACAACAGACAGACAGACACTTGTGTTGTCCCTATTTCCTAAATGAAGGATCTGAGACACAGAAGAGTTCCATCATTTGTTAAAGATAAGAAGTAGGAAGCTGAAACAAAAGGGAAGGAAGCAGAAGGGTGCTAGAGAAGGACAGGAGAGAGTGAGGACTCTGCCCTCTGTAACATGGAGTCACAGAACACTGGTTCACTTTTATAATCCATGCACACTTTTCTTTGGCAAGAAATAGAATACTGCTGTACAGCTCTGTACATTGATAGCTGGAGTGAAAAGCTATACTATGGAGCCTTGTAGCCTAGGTGATGCCATGCATGTTCATCCAGTGAAATGTGAATATAATTTTTGCATGGAATGACTGCTCCTGAGCACAGATTAATTATGGAGGGATGGCTTTGTCTTTTTGTCTATTTTTCTGGCTGCAGGACTCATTGGTGGATTTCCAGTCACTGTCCTGTTCTGTGCAGTAACCTTGTGACTGGAAGCCAGAACTTAGAAGTAGATGCAGGGACTGAAGGGCCCCAGCTCCCTAATGACTTGCAGGTGCCACCTCAGTGCTACATGGCCTCTTTCTGGGTTCTCTTTAGACAAGAGAGAGAGGCAGTCATATTTTTGTTACGGTGGATTTTATTTGCTGTAGTTATATGACCGCCAACTTAATACTAACTGATTTACCTTCTGAACAAGATCATTTCAGAAAGCAACTGGAAGGAAAGTTGCTCCCTGGACTACCACAGACACAGTAATGTAAAAACCAGAGGAAAGTTAGTTAACAGCCTATGGATGCCCTGGGTCTATGGACTAGCAGCTGTCTCCCACAATATTTTGCTTCCCCTGGGTCAGAACACCACAGAGAATGTAGGACTCTATATTTCCTGGAGAACTTGTTGCTTTGATAATTTGACTATCTTGTTAACAAAGCAAGGCTTTGCAGAAGATATAGTACTTTTTTAGTGTTATACATATTTTACCCGAAAATAACTAAAGAGGTATGGGGTAATTTCTTTTGTTATTTGTACATTCTTCATTCTTATGCTATGATGGAAAGTATTTATTATGGGAGACTAATGCTCTTTTCTGTTTAGTCTTAGCTACTAGGCCTTTATTTTTTTCCCTTTAATGAGGTGATGTTCTCTAAAAAATGATGTGGACTTCACAATGGATTTTAATGAATGGATAATAGTAAAATTTTTGCATAATCAGTTGGACAAGATAAATACTGCAGCATAATTAAAATTCTTACATACAAGGCTTTATTTTAATAGCTTGAGTTTTAGATGATGAACTGTTAAGAAACTATTTGATGGCCAGCTATTAAAAATACAATTTTTCTTTGGAAACCCTTGGATAGCTTTTCTAGGCAGATATTGCTCAAGATAATGATAGATTATTCATGTCTTCATTTTTTTCTTTTATTTTTCTTACCTCATTTGTGATTCTTATTTTGAAAAGGTAGCTTTAATTATTTCACTAAACACAATTGCGCAACTGTTCCTGAAGATACTGACAATGTTTGCATTCAGCAGGGTAGAATCTCTGCATAAGCCGGTCTACAACATTTAGCATACTAGGAACACAGGCTTGCACTGATAGGATCTAGCTAGTCAAATTAGGTTATGTCAACTTTAAAACAGTAAAGGTATGACCCAAAGAAATCTGGCTGAGGCCAGCAGAAAAATGAATTTTTAGAACTGAACAATTTACGGTATTTTAAGCATTGAGTGACTTGAGTCTACAAGGGCTGTGCTATCATAAAGTAAGAAATGTCAGGAAGGTCCAAAGTCTGTGAGTAGACATATTTTAGAAAACTCCTACAGGTATTTTATGTTTAATTTAATTTTATTGAGAAACAAATATCAATGAGACAGTTTCAAAACTGATTAATAGGATAGTTTCAATAATTAATACATTGTACACTGTTATCTTCTTAGTGGTTATCCATAGTACAAGATGCAAACACTATTAGTACAAATCTTTCTTCTCATTGAATTAAGTGAAAGTAGCTGTATATCTATCCTAACTATTCTGCATATACAAATACAAAATGGTCCTTCCTTTGTGTCCCCTTTTTTTGTTTAATCCTGTGAGAAATGAGTATTCCCTTGGCATCTAAATACTATAGATGTGTGAATTCAGCAAAACAATCCAACACAGTCCAGCAGTCCACAATAGTAGTGGGTTATCCACAGAAGTTGTTAACTTGAACCCTTCACAGCTCAGCATATCAACATGGCTTTACTTTATGTACCTTGCTTTTATACTTTTCTGCTGGATGGTTAAGACCAAGATAAAGCAAGAACTGTATAATAAGAAATGTAACTTTTGTGTCTGATAAGGTCAGTCAAGTACCCTCAGGATTTATCCTATAACCTTGTACTGCTGTTTTCAGTATTTTAAACATGATTTTATTTTAAAATCACATGTATGTGATGTGTGATATGTCTCTATGACATTATGTACTAGTACATAATGATATAGAATTGTGATATAGAATTTCCATGATAAAAGCTACTATGCTCATTATGATGGTTTAATTTTGAGAAACAACCATGGCTTTCTGTTATTCTTTTACCTGCTTCTATGCAGTTTGTCCTCTTTGATAACAGTTGACTAAGCTGGAGCCTGTGAAAGTAACTATAGTTGATTTAGTTACACTAAAGAGTCAAAATTATGGCTGCAAGGAGCTAAGGTCATGAAAGAACCAAAGAGCCCTGGGCACAAATCTTCCCTTCATGCTTGGCAGAGTCTAATAATCCCCTGAGGCTCAAGTCTCTGATTGCATTTCCAGATGGTCTCCTCTGGTGTAAACACCACTGGTGCTCTATGCAACAGCTCAGCTGCCCTGGAAGAAAGCAAAACAGCAGGTCAGGGCAGCACAGGGAATTACATAGTGGGTGGCACCTGTTGCCTGATTTTGACCTCTTCCATTCCCCATTCCATGTTTTCTATGCTATCTTTTCATCTTATATCTTTGACTTTGCTGTTGTAGGTGAAACTCTAGTTTCTTACCACAAAGACAGTTTCTCTTCACATCTTCATATATTCTTCAAATCAGTGCCTAGATATCATGACAATCTTGGAGATTAATTTGTACTACTTAGTAGTCATTAGAATATTTATTTATTTATTCAAGTGCCAGATGAGTGCCATTTTCTCAATAAATATTCACTGGAGACCTGATTATGGATCAGATGCTACTGAGCTGGTTACTGGAGCCACAGTGGTACACAAAAGAGGATAGGGCCTCTTTGAACAGTTTTCTTTCCCCTCTCTGCAGATGCTAACTTTATACTTTTCATCTAAATAATCTTCCTTTGAGGCATCAAGAAAAGCTCACTTCCTTCATGATAGTTTTCTGTTTCACTCCTCTTAGATCTGAGCAGGTTGTCTTTCTGCAATTCTCTCACATACATTTGTGGAGTTTTTGACTTTTCATAGTCTTTTGTTGTGTGTTCACTCAAGTATAAACTCTCCAAAAGAAATTAACTTTTTTTTTTTTTTTTTTTGCAGAACTGGGGATTGAACTCAGGCCCTTGTGTTTGCCAGGAAAGTGCTTATTCCACTGAGCATCTCCCTGGCCCTGAGAAATTTACTTCTTTTTTTTTAAGAAATTTACTTCTGATGCCTTTATTTTTTGATTTTGGCTTTTACTAATACATTGCTGGACACTTGATTTGTCTACAGTAAGCCTGATGAGTTTATTTAACAAAAGATTTTTTGCATCTTCCATGCTGAAAATTATAGATGGAGAACATTGTCACACCACTGGGACCTAACAGCAATGAGGAGTAGCAGGTTTGCATAGCATGCCTATTATTTACTGTGGATACATTTTTAAGTATTATCTTGTTATAGGAAGCTGAGTTAGATGGAGGTATTATAGGTGGTAAGACAATGGTAGTCCTTCAAACAGCTCAATATGGAAGGCAAAATACCTTGCAACCTTGGGAGACACAGGCACCTCTTCTGTGAGCCAGACCTCAAGACAAAAGATTAAACAAATGCAACCACAGCCTCCCTAGTGATGGCCACCAGGGACTGATATTCTAAAAGGGCATTAATCACTTTTAGAAACAAAAAGCCAAGGAAAGTCACTAACCCAGCCCCTATAGCAAAATCCCCTTTTCTGTATCCATGTCAACTTGCTACATGACTGACTTCCCCATTTGATCCTGGATTTAATTAATTTTACTCTAGCAGTTGTACTTATAATCTTATTGGTGGATTTAGCATTGTCCCACCCATGCCCACCTAACAAGTTCCCATGTTTCCCACCTTGGACCTACCTCACCTCATGGTTTTGCTTTATAAAAATCCCTAGAAAAGACAGGATCCTGGGCAACCCACTCCAGTCCCCTTCTGTCCCTTTCTCAGACAGAAGTTTTCTTTCCCCCAATAAATATATTTTGCTCTTCACCTCCATTGTTCCTAAGGTTCATTCATCAGTTTTAGAGAACACAGACTTGTCCCAGGTATCTTTCATAATGATAGTTTCATTCCCTTATATCAGTCTCTGTCATTAGTTAGTTTCTTATAACTTCATTTCCAAATTGAATATTTCCATAAAGGTTTATTTAAAGGTAGGGGCAATGCTCTTTGAGGCTTTCTGAAGACCATTTGATGAGGTAGGAAGATTCAGTGGTCCTAGGACAGTCTTGGCATCCAGCAGAGTAGGACAGGACAGTATGTACAGCCAGTGCTCCTTGTTGCATGGTGCCTTGACTAGCTGTAGGAGTGTACTTTCTCCTGGAAAGGGCTGTTTGTGGGTATGGGCCAGATGACAAGGCCAAAAGGAAGTGTGTAGGTCAGCACTGGTGTGGCTGATCTGGTTGTTTGTCATTACTGTACTCTGGTGTGGACACAGGTCTCCACCAAGCAGATTAAACCCTGTTACGTGGTTTCCCTTCTCATTTGAAATAGGTGGCGGTGGGACGAAGAAGGAAACTACTCACTGAAAGTCTACTACTCCTGAACTGCTTCTCCCGATTGCTTGGCATTTATTTGGCTTTTCTAAGCCACATAGATTAGTATAGCACCCAGTCGTTACCTTCACAAACCGCCTTTAGCTGAGAATACTATCATAACATCATGACAGTTTTCCCAGGAAATGAAAATGAAGTTACCAAAAATGCAAAAACATAAAGAATTCCCCAAACCAAACATTCACAAATAAACCAAAGACTAGTTACTAAGTTACTAAGATATTACTAAGAAGAGAAAATAAAAAAAGATTACTTGATATGTTTCTATTTAGATTTACAAATTTTATTTTTAGCCTAGTGAGTATTCATTCTTATTTGCTTATTCATTTTTTACATTACCTTCTTAGTCTTTTGAAAATATATCCTACTAAATTCTTGTATTAGTTGGTGCTCCTTAAAATGCAGAGCACAAGATTGACCTAATTGATGAAGGTATTTGCCCCTGGAAGTCAGCTGGCTGACTTATGAGGCTTGTCTTGCTTGTGACTGTGACCAAGATCCATTTCGGTGTCCTTCCTTGGCCTTATCTGTACTCTTAGCAGGTATTGTCTTCCTGTTCCTCAATTAGCCATTAGCATCTTGCTCTTTATTCAAATTTAACTTGTGAACATTTCTGGGCATCTAGCTGATTGGGCCACTTTACTTCATATGTTTATTGTGGACAGCGATGGGATAATGTTGGCCCATAAGCCTCTGTTCTAGATCTCCCTTTTCCTGAAAAAAATGCTCCTTCTTTTGACCACTGGAGCTTAGATCAGTGTCCCCAAAACAAAGAATTGGGAAAAGGTACATCAGTGACAATTTGAGTATCTTTAACAAGGAAAAAGGGACTGAAGAAAAGATAACTAAAAAGTGTACAATGTCCTCTATGAAATTTCATTTTAAAAATAGCACCTAGTTTGCATATTATTTTCAAGAATTTGAGATTCCTGGAGCACTGTCAGGGCACATAGCTCCGTGCTATATTCAGATGTTACACAGCCTCAAACAATACTCCTTGAGACAGATGTGAAACAATTTTAAGCTTTCTGAAATGTAATTGATTTATCATCCTAATAGTCATAACATGTGAAATTTTGCTTGCTAATGACAAGAAGAAACATCTGGAACTAGTGAGGGGGTTAATTTTAGGCATTCTCTGTGGAAAGAATTGCTTCTTTTGAGATTGATGATTTTTAGCAGTTTAAAATCTTTTCCAGGTGGGAAGGAAGACTCAGAACGGCATGGCTGAGATGGTCTTTCCTCCCAAAAGCAAGTGTCCGCTCTAGCACAGCTCTCTATAGCTAGGCCATTTCAAGGTCTGTGTGCAGACCCCGTGCTTTAGTGAGAGACCACCTGCATGCTGCCCACTGTCACCTGTAGGTGGCGGCTCCTACAAAGCATGTACATTACAAAAGATGACAGTGGCTACATTTTTCATCTGTGGTTACTCCCTTGCAAGATATCTGTTCTTTTCTTGCTCGTATTTCTCCTTATCTATTCAGACCTTCCTCTGATGTACCTTTAAAGGCAACTCTAACATAGACATTCATCTCATGAGATCCCAGTGTTTAGATCCCAGTCAAGGAAACAGCTTTGCTTTAAGATGCACTGTGGATCTTCAAATATGATTCCTAACTATCCAGTTGTGGGTCTAAGGCATTTCTGAAATGTGATTTTGTTCTGAATTTGTTAGTACTCTGAGGTATGGGGATAAACTAGCCATAAATGTTCTAGATTTTATTCATGATGACAGAGAATAGTTGATAGTTTTCATTTTATTAGGTTCTCCCTCTTCAATTTCTCACACACAGTTTAGTACTTTATATTTCTTTCAGGGATGGTATCCTACTGCTTCCCAGAGGAAAAATTAGAATGGTGAGAATAGATTTCTCTGAATTAGTTCTCACCGTTACAATGAAATCTTGGCTTGGTCCCAGTGGTGAACAATTTAATTGTAGTTCCCTATTGTTTTATAACTCACTTTAAAATCAAAATTGCAGACTGTCCAAATTATATGATAATTTCTTATGCATTTTATCTGAGAATCAGTTCTCCTCTTGCAGATGTTCCAAGAGACCTGGTTATGAATAAGTATTCTTTGTAACTACAACCTGGAAGCTTGACCTTTTTATGAAGAAATTACAAGGCATAGAGGAACCAGGTTGGCAAAGCTGTGGCAAACAAACAATCTTCAATAAAATTTAGAAACCCCTGAAAACCCTCAGATAACTCACACCCACCTAACGTTAGAAGCAGATTACGCATTGGTGCCTGAGTGTGTAAACTATTCCAATGTAGAGGGACCGTTGCTAGGAAAGGCACCTGGAGAAAGACAGAATTTTAGTTTAAGGGAGAGGTTAATACATTTTTATTGTCAATTTAAAATCTTGTACCATATAGGCTACACTGACTTTCATATTCAACAGACACAGGCCCTGGGCTCTGAAAAGCACATGGCTCCTTAGCCCTTGTTTGTGCCTTGTTCAGTTTTGGTTATTATGAATGTCTCTGGTAGCAACTGTTGCCTCATACTTGGGTCCTCCAATGAGATGTTAACACTGGATTTGGAGGCTTTATAACCTAAAGAGATTATGTTATCTGAGAAGAATGTTTTTCACAAATTAGTTTTCAGACAAACCCAAAGTACTATGATTTTTTCTTTTCCAGGAAGCTGTTTCATGGGAAGCTGCCTCAGTGCCATGAAAACCAGAAGCAGCTCGATACATTTTTATTAAAGTATAGATTAAAATGGAAAAGCCATTGTTAGCTATTGTCTGGGGTATGGCCCTCTTTTCTCTAGGTTTTTTAATTATATCTGTTTTTGTACAACAAAAACTCTTGTGGCACTTTCTGATTGATTGACTTGTTTTTTCATTTCCTGGACTGTGTTCCATAATCTCATGTAAGTATATGAAATTTGGGATTCAGTCCTCTTACTCTATAGCAGGTAGAAGTGGGTTAACTTTATTGAGTAAGAAATTCAAATTTTAATAGAAGTTTTTCTCTGCATTAAGGCAGAGAATTTTTCCAACAGTGAGAATTTTAAACATTTTGGTAACTCATTAGGGGAGATATATTCAACCAGCATGATTTTATTTGGCTCAGGTAAAAGTACGCCCTAGCTTGCAGGTGGGTTCTTGAATCTGAGCCTATTTCAAGAACTGTTGGCTGTTCTTAGTAAGTGCTATGATGTGAGATGCTGTAAACAAGGATAATTTAAACTCTATCAGTAATTTTACAAATGAGTTCTTCACAAATATGTTTTTTTGTCTGCCATTTTCCTTTGAAGGTTGCCATTTAGCAGTCATCATCTAACTATGTGACACTAGGCACATGTATTTAATCTGATTTAGTAGAACTATTCACTTATGTAAAGAATTGGAAGGAGAAAATAACATATACACCATGTGAACACATGGACATGGACACGCCCTAAGTTTTTTTCTAATGAAAAAAGGACAAGATAGGGGGGAAAAAAAAACCCAAAACCCCCCCCAAAAAACAAAAAACAACAAAACAAAACAAAACAACAACAACAAAAAACAACAAAAGCTAAAAACAAAAGCAAACCAGCCTTCTAGCTTAATCAGTCTATAGAAGCTGCTACCTGTATTGATACATGTAAGCCATAGCATATGATGCATGCAAGCCATGAACTAAGATTGTAAATACCTTTGGAAGTTTTGTTCTGTGATCTGATGACTCTTTTGTTTTTCTCCTTCCATTGATTGTGCCACATTTATCCAGGGTTATCTTGAATAATTAGGTTTTTGTATTTGTACACCTAACCTTTCACTACCTATTTAACTTCCTTCTTTACATATAAAATCACACAAGCATTTGAAAGTAACGTAGACTGTCTTCTGCCTTGTAAATGGTCTAATGTGAATGCGTATTAGTAACAGCATGGTATGTTACTATTGGTAATTAAATAAGTATTGATGCCATGAAGACCAGGCAACCCTTTTGCATATTTAGTGGAATATTTTTGTAATGCCCTTTAATGAGTGCTTACTGGATGCCAGTATGTTAAATCTTTTATATATGCATATGTCCTACAAATATGTGAAGCAGAGACTAGGAACACATCTTACAATATGCAACACTGGCTATGTAAAATTGCCAAGTCATACAGCTAGGAACAGTAGTAGCAGAATTTAAATTCTGGTTGCATCACCCCAGAGACTTCCATTAATGCTGACTGCTTACATGAAAACAGAACATGGCCTGTAGCACCACATCAGTTAGAAGGGAACACGTTTTTGAACCTAATTAGTTAGTATATTTGCAGGTTTGAGAATGTGTAGTTTATGCATCTGTGTCCTAATAATCTTCAGCCTCATTATATTCTAATAAGTTAAAAGAAAACAGGAGATGGCAATAGTATAGGCAATGTGTGATATTTGAGTGATAATAATGATAGATAATGATATGATTTCATAGCTTGAGTTGCTAAACCTAGGTGAGAGGCTAAATGGATTCAGATTCATCAAAATCACAAGCCTGGCTTGTGGTCTTACTTCCACAAACCCCTTTGGCTACATATTAGCTTCTAATGCATATTTTCCCCATTATGGTTGCCCTTAATATTCATTTCAACCTCATTTCCAAGTATAAATTTATGGGAAAAAGAGGAAAGATGGCCTTTTCCTCTTGGTAATCCTCTTGTTGTACAAACTGGTTTATATACTGAATTATTATGCCAATGTATAGAGTGTAGAACTATACTGTCTGATAGATATTTCTGTTATAATGACCGAAACTATCTGTCTGTATTAATAGGGTAGCAGCTAGCTACAGGAGATTACTGAGCACTTGAAAGGATCCTAATGAAACCAAGGAACAGAACTTTTGTTTAAATAATAATTTTTAACTAATTTAAGCTAAAATTTAGAGGCTAAAAAGGTTAGTGGTCACCTAATTGGACAGAACAAGTCTAGAATTTTAGCATAGAGTGGGACTTCAGAGTTCATGAAAGATAACGCATTACTTTAATTTTAGGGGAAACTAGGATCTAGAATGTGAAAACTAATAAATGAAAACTCAATCTTTTCCCCCATGTTTTATTGACAGACAAATAGCAATGGGACAGTTTCAAACCAAATTGGTAGGACAGTTTCAATAATTAACACATTGCATACTGTCTTCCTAGTGGTTAATTGTTGTGCAAGATGCAGACATGATATCCTATTTACAAACACTGTTACAACAAATCCCTCTATTCATTAAGAGAATGTAGCTATATATATATATCCTAACCATTTTGAATACACAGATACAAAATGGACATTCATTTATATATCCCCTTTTTGTTAAGTTCCGTCATTTGAATATTATAGGTGTGTTAACTCAGCAAAAATATTTTAAAAGAGTCCAGTAATCCATAATATTATTGGGTCTTCCACTTGACTGACAGTTTCAGAAATTGTTGACCTAAGTTCTCTACAGCTCAACATAACAACTTGGCTTTACTTCTTGTACCTTGTTTTTATACTTTTCTGCTGGATGGTTAAGGCCAAGATAAAGCAAGACCTATGCAACAAGGGTTGTAGCTTTTAGATCTGATAAGGTCAGTAAAATCCCCTCAGGATTTCTCCTGAGATCATGTACCTCAGATTGTAGATCCTTTGTCAGTGTCAGCCATGTGGATGAGTCACGGCCATTGCTTGGCCAATGTGCTCCCCGTGAAAGCCTAGAGAATGTTTTCTCTCCATGTGACTCTCCTTAGGCACACTATACATCATTGATCACTTTCCTCTTTGGCCCCATTATCTCCTTGATCAGAAAATTTTTACTCTTGCTCCATTGTTGATCTCTACTGCATCTGAACAATATTTTTAAAATGTGTTCTTAATTTTTTGGTATTTTCTTAATCTTCAGTATTTTCATTTAATATTATCTTAATAGGATGATGCTTATACTTACAAAAAATTACAACAGAAAAGAGTTTGAATTACACTGTTACTTTAATCATATTTATTTTAAGTTTTATAATTACTAAATAGATTATACAGTGACATAGCTACATATTTGCTCTAAATAACAGTGTTGAAGTAAAGGTTTTTTTTCTTCTCTCTCTTTTCTTTGCCATTAATTCCCTTTTCCAGAGGGACCAGTAATAAGTTCTTTGTGTAGCCAACTGATGTGAAGATAGTATTATGCCATGCAACAACCCTTGTTGAATTCCTATTACTTTGTTAATGAAATTTTATGGCATTTCTAGAGTTTTTTTTTTTTTTACCATTTTTTACTCTTAAAAAGTAAATAAAAAACCAAAATAGGTAAATAAAAAGATGCAGGTACTTTAAATGTATGAAAGCATGTGTTGTTTTCTCCTCTGTGTAAACAAATGGTAGGGGCCAGCAAGATAGCTCAGTGGATTAAGCATCTGCCTAGGCAAGTGCAGGGACTGGGGTTTGATCCCTGACACCACATGCTGTGCTGGCCCCACTCCTGAGCACTCTGTGTTGGCCACCAAATCTGGGCATGGTGGTGCATACCTGTTAGCCCAGCAATGGGGAGGCTGAAAAACAGGAGGATCACTACAAGTCTGAGCTGCGTAGTGAGACTCTATACCAAATGCATAATAAAAACTAACAGCAACAACAAACAACAACAACAACCCCCCCCAAAAAAAACCCAAATGATAAGATATCATGTACATAGCTCTATACATCCATTATCTTTCATTAAATAATATTTTGGGGATTTTTCATACGAATAAATATTTTATTCTTAAAGATGCATAAAATTCTATTATACACATTTACAGTACTTTATTTAATGAATCCTCTGCTGGTAGACATTTACTTTTTCCCCAGTGTTTTATCTTATCTTAAAAGTAATGCTTCACAGTGGCTGTGACTCATCCACATGGCTGACACTGACAAAGGATCTACAAAGTGTGGTACAGTGTTTCAGGATAAGTCCTGAGGGGACTTAACTGACCGTGTCAGATAAAAAAGTTACATTCTTTGTTACATAGGTCTTGCTTTCTTTTGATCTTAGCCATCCAGCAGAAAAGTGTAGAAACAAGTTATCAAAAGTGAAGCCATGTTAATATGCTGAGCTGAGGAAGGCTCAAGTCATCAGATTTGGACATTGCCAGTCCTGTGGATAACCCACTACTATTGTGGAGTACTGGCTATATTGGAATATTTTGCTGAATTCATGCAGCTACAATATTTGGATGGCAATGGATTACCCATCTCTGACAAAACTGGACAAAAAAGGTGATATAAATGAAGGACAATTTTGTATGTATATATACAAAATAGTTAGGATAGATGTATAGGTACTTTCTCTTAATTCAATAAAAAGAAAGATCTGTACTAATTTGGACAGGATATCATGTCTGCGTCTTATGCTATGAATGACTACTACAAAGACAACAATATGCAATGTATTAATTGTTGTAATTCTCCTACCAACATGTTTTGAAGCTGTCACATTGCAATTTTTTTCTCAATAAAATTAATATAAAAAATAAAGTAATACCTAAGTGGATAACTTTGCTCATTTATAATTTTTCTGTGTCCAAGGACACAGTAGAATAATTCCTAGAAATGCAAGCAGTACATCAAATAATATTTGTTCACTTTTAATTTTGATGCATATTACACGTTGCTTTTGACAGAGGCCATCCTGTCTTATAGAATGAGATATTTATAATCTTTATGCCCTCATTAACTCTATATGTAATCACATTGATTGGCCCTTATATTTTTGAAAAATGAAAAACTTTCAATGTAGTTGAATATTTTTATTGTGAATAAGCTAAGCATATTCTCAATTTTAAGAACCACTTGAATTTTATTTGATATGAAATGTGTATTTTGCTCATTGCCTTTCTTTTTTTGTGTGGTACCAGGGATCGAACTCAGGACCTTGCATTTTCCAGGCAAACACTTATTCCAATGAGCTATCTCACTGGCCCTATTTTGCCTATTTTCCATCAGTAGTTTTTCTGACTGATCAGAGCTTTTATATATACAGCAAAAATTTGGTATTGCAAGCAGAATGCAAGCATTTTATTCTGTTTGTTATTTTTCTTTTTCAGTTTGCCTTTGGTGGTTTTTTCCATATAAACATTATAGTTTTTTATGTAGATAGTTCTTCAAGAATTTTTGTTTTAGCTTCTGGTTTTGAACCTTAATTTCAAAGACAAAGTGTGTACTAATCATTGTATTTGAATTACAATTCTAAACATGTATAATATGACTCAAGTATCACTTATTATGTAATTCATCTTTTTTCCATTTGAGACTTTACATTCAACACATACAAGATTGTAATTAATTTTTTTTTTGGGGGGGTTGGCCGAACCAGGGATTGAACTCAGGCCCTTGCACTTGCTAGGGAAGCGCTTATTCCACTGAGCCATCTCCCCACCCCTGTAATTAATTTTTGAATCTGTATCTTTTTTTGTAGTCTGTTCTATGGACTCTGTTCCTGCCAGTATTACTTGTGTTAATTATTTTAGATTGATAGTAGAGTTTACTATATTATAAGACTGTTCTTTCATCATTGCATTTCTTTTGTAGACTATATCTCACCACGCTCATTTGTTAATTTGTTCTTATAAGATGTTGATTAAGTGTATCTATTTCCCAATTTGTGTGGGTATCTTGGTAAGATCACCAAAACTTAAATTTCAAGACAGATTTAGAAACATCTGAATAGTGCTGCCATTTAGAACTATCTAAGTGCTATCTTCTCTCTGGGAAACTAATGTGCCTTTCCATTTGTTATATATTCATTCATATCTGCTGACAATGTTTTATGAGTCCTGATCCAATAAATTTTACACATACATTATTTAGTTTATTTCTACATTCATTGTATGCTTTGCAATTTTTTTTGTTTCTATGTATGAAGGCTACAGATAGGAGCTTACTAGTGTTCCATTTGAGACTTTACATTTAGCACATACAAGATTGTAATTAATCTTTGAATTTGTATCTTTTTTGTAGTCTGTTCTATGGAATGTGTTCCTGCCAGTACTGAATTCAATTATTTTTTAAAAAAGTATTTTTACATTTGATTTTCTTATGCTTCTAATGACTCAAGTATGCATTTATAAATGGAGGTCATCCCATATCGTTCTTTTTAACTTGCAAAACTTCCCTTTTTTTCAATTTTGTTGTCTTTTCTCCAGACTATTTCTTACTATTATAGAAATTTTTGGTAATTTTTTGTTGTTGCATATCAAAATTGGACAAAATTGCACTAAATACATAATGCTGGCATTTATATTGATATAAATGGTAGTATGTTTTGTTTAAATTTGAATTTTATCAAATACTATTTCAAATCTATGATAATTTCATATATTTATTAATATAAGTTAAATGAATTGTTTTAACCTTATCATTTAAAAGCCATGTTTTGAAATGTTCTTCATTCACTTTTAATTCTTTGTTTACTATTACTTCTCATTCTTATTCTTTGTAAAAATCCCTACAATGAATTTGATGGTAACTTTCTTGTTTACCTTGAGTCAGTGCAAATATGCCCATCAAAAGAGTGAAGTGTCAGGTGATACTAGCTGGAAATTGAGCCACAAAAAACATAATGCTTTGGGCTGCTCGAGTGTGTGTGTGTGTGTGTGTGTGTGTGTGTGTGTGTTTCAAAGGAATGCAGTATTATTCCACATGTTATGTAGTTATGTTAGTGTAGAATTCTCTAGTGACGAAAAAGACAATAATATCTAGACATGTAAAATAATTTAACATGCTAGTGTATGAGAGAAGTGGTTTTTTTTCTATGCCCACACCAGAAATTCCTTTCCCTTCTTTTATTTTTGAGAAAGTACTTTATGTCACAAAGTAGTTCACTGTGTCTTTTCAACTATTTATTCCCTGTGAAGGTTTGTGTCTAGATATTTTCCCAAAGTCTGATGTAGTCACAGCACTTTTTTGAAGGTACCTGAATCTAGAGTATGTGATTGATGGATGGTGCCGTGATGGGATTAAGGTTTGCTGGGATTAAGGGTTAGTGATTGCTGGATCAGCTCACTGATTGGATTGGCACAGCCATAAGCCCAGCACTCTGGATAGACCGTAAAGGGGGCAGAAATATGCTGTAATGATTCGCTTGTTGCTTTTGCTGTCTTCTGCTACTATGAGCTATTGCCCAGCTGCCATGTGTCTCCCTGCATTGGAGCCAGCCAGTTATGGCTGAAACCTCTACAACTGTGTGCTAAATAAACCTTCCCTCCCTTGCCTTGGGTGTTGGGTGTTTTGTCTCAGCAATGAGAGAAAAGTAACTAAGTCGTCCCCAAATTTCATTTTATATTCTATTCAGCCACATAATGAAAATAGGAAAATTTTGGAGGAAAGGCGAAAATCTCAGCATGTCTAAAATTTGGAAATAGTTGGTAACATACTTTCAGCTTTCTTCTCAGCTCTGCCTGCATTAGTCATTTTCACCCTCGGAGCTCCGATCTCTCATTAGTAAAAGAGGAGTGGCTGGGCATTTCCTGTGAAATTGAATGAGCAATTTTATCTCTCTCCTGAGAGGGTGCCCAGAGGAGAAGGAACCAGACAGCTGGCCTTAAGGAGCCCCTAGATGGAAGCAAATTCCCAAGGCCACTGTGAAGAACAAGGCAGAATACCGAGTTATTTTGCGGAGTAGCACTCCTAAGCCTAATGTTCTGAATGCCCCTGCAAGCGGAGCAAATGAGCACACACTGTGTTCGTGTTGAAAAGGACAAATGACTGCATAAATGGAGTAACATACAATTTCAAAAAATATCTATGACCTAAATTTAGCAACAGCGTGATGGGCGAAATGACTCCAATTGTGATGGTCCCATTGCAAATGCAGTGACAAAGCCAGCCCATTAAACCCTCATTACAGAATACTTCAGATATGTTGGTGGAGATGACCCAAGTGCATGCTATTCAAATATGACAAACTGGCTGTATGTGGTGAAGGAAAAGATCAGTGTGATACTCTCTTTATAGCTCAGTCTTTATCATGTGAGTTGAACGGGTACATTGAATTCCATCTGAGAAGAGATACATTCACCCATAAAATAAGGAAGTCTCCTCCAGCCCAAACAGGTCTTTTAGATACCTATTCTTTTTAGTTTTGGTTAACCTAATTTTATGTGGTTTCTCAATATCAATTATTGCTTTATCATCGGACTCTGGGACAACCAGCTTCACTTGCTTGTGCCCGTCATATTTGCTTTCCATTTTTCTACACACAAGCTTGTTTTAAGTCATGTACTCATTACTCACTGCTACTATTGTTAACATTTAATGAACTGATTTGATGGGTGCAACACAATTATACACACTATGCAGCCATCTCTTCTTATTCATCTCTTCTGTTTTAGTGGGATAAATTCAGTTTAATAGACATTAAACTCTCTGCACCCTAAGATTGTGGTTGATAACTTCTTCTATGAAACATTGTTTGACTGCAGTGTTTCACCTTCCCATACCTCCCTCCTTCCTGTGTGTTTGTCTTAATACATATTACATGAAGAAACATTGCTAATTTGCTGTCTTCCTCAACTAGATTTAGTTCTTCTTGAGTATGGAAGATATGTATTTTTATCCATAGCATCTAGCTGTATTTGACACTTTATATAAAATTAATTTCTTTCTTTCTTTCTTTTTTCTCTTTCTTTTTTTCTTTCTGCAGAACCAAGGATTGAACTCATGCCCTTACATTTGCCAGGGAAGCCCTTATTCCACTGAGCCATCTCCCTGGTCCTATATAAAATTGCTTAATAAATTTCATAACTAACATTATGCCTCTGCTTTTGTCAGTAGGATGACTGGACATATGGGTAGCTTTTCCTGTTGATGTTTAGTTCCTTTGTCTTCTTGTCAGGACAAGTTTTACTGTCTCCCTTCTAGTGGGCCAATACCTGCTATAAGTGATAGTGTCACCAAATAAATAGTTTTTGTAGGTTATCTAACCAATGTAAAATGGTTTCAAGATAGAAAATCAAGTGTCTTAGAAGAAAATTATAGACTACATATGATACATAGTAGTACAGTGGTAGAGCACATTATAAAGTTCTTTTTATGAGCAGCATTCATAATTACAGTTTGGACATAGCAGGATATCTGTGTTTTTGCTGTCGTTAAAATAAAGCACCTTGTAGTCAGCATTAGTCCCATTAATTTTTATGTATGGGAAAAATGTTGCATGATTAAAGTTACTTGCCAGCAGCAGAGGTAGCAGTTTTATAGGTCTTATGTCATAGTGGCTAGCAGGGACAGGGTTGTGCTCTCTGTGTTGTCACTCTTTCCAACATTCACCTTGGCAGCAGGTGTTTTGCTCTTTTGGCTGTAGGTGAACAGAAAAATATGGAAGGTCATATAGATTAACATTTCTCCAATTTTCAGATGATCTAATGAGGCACTAATAATATTTTCTTCCTCTATTGGCAACTTATTTCCTTGATAAGGATGTCTTTTATGTTGAGGAAAGTTGGCCTCAGTTTGGTATTTGTAAAGATACATCTGAGCCTGATGCTTTTTGATTATTTTTATTTTATCCTATATTGTTTAGATTAGGGGGTGAACAATACCTTCCTTGCTGAGTCAAGTTGCTAATAATGAGCTTGTGTGTATATGACATTAGTGAAGGAAATTTTTGCATCTTTTATTAGTAACCTCCAGTCACTCTACCTCTTTACCTTCTATTGGTGTTACAGTATGATCTGCCACAACCTGCACAGCCATTGGAGGCCTGAGAGAGGCCAAAAGGAGATTAAGAAAAAAAAAAACTAGACACATAGAAAAAGACAGCCTGGGACCATGTGGGGCCTGACATTTCTGATGGAGAGGTAGTGACAACCCAGCACAGTCTGTATCTTTATACAGGATAAAAGGAGAGGATGTGCTAATAGGACCAAAAATATAAGGTCTCAGTGTTTTGCTGAGAACACTGAAAGGGAAACAGTCCAAGAGCTCTCTGTGCTGTAGTCAAGAGGGAAAACACAAGGCCAAACACCTGCTGGACTGGCTTTGCTCGAGTCCCAACAAGTTGTTTACATAGCTTGCCTCTGGAGCTCTGTGTAGTTGATCTCCAGCTCAGTGACTCACTCCAGTGATCTACATAGTTTACATTTTCATTGCAAAAGGAGACTTGTCATGTACTTTCATTTGATTTGTATGTGAATAGCCTGTGTGTGTGTGGGGGGGGAGAATTGGTTATTATGTTAGGTTTATACTTTTATAGGTCATTGTCAATGATGTGTTGAATGATCCAACATAGATAATTAATATTATTTGCAGCTGTATTAAATACTGTATTTAGAACAACCAATAGTTTTTGAGTGCTTATCTTTTTGATAGCTTAAAGTGTTTTACATATACTAATTGAATGGTCCCAACAACCATGTATGACTCAACACCAAAAACCTAAGTAACATGCTCAGTGTTGCAAAGTTGGGAAGTGGAGACCAATCCCAGTGTGGCTGGACTGGCTTCCATTCCAGGCTCTGCTCCGTGCTCACCCCTACAGTACTCTTGTGAAACATGGCTATCTCAGGTGCTGAAGGGCCTTCTTAGTAGTCTTGTCAGCCCCAAAGGCCCAATGCTCTCCTCATTCATCTGTGGGCAGGTGTCTAATGTCTCTTATTTGCTTATAAAGAAGATGGCAGGTCCCGCTTCTTGTCTGTGACCATTATTACATGCTTCTCACTTCTAGTTTGTGTCTAAGTACAAGCTTATGGAATTCAAATGGTAGACCTTGCTGGTAGAAATGATGACAAGATTTTCTTGCCAAAAAAGGAATTCCAATAAAGGGTGGATAGTTGTGTTTATCTTAATTAAACACAAGTAAAAGACATCAAAAGTAGGCTTTTGAGCCAAATTACCCAGGATGGTTTATTTTTCTGCTTTTTCTTTGAGCCTTAGTTTACTCATTTAAGAATGGAGATAATAAAGCTTACCTCTAAAATGCTGTGTTATGAATTATATGATAAAATTTTTTTCAAAGTATCTCTGTATGATCTTGTCTTTTCCTTTTCTAACGTTATTTCTGAAATTAAAAGTTCAGAATGAGTTTTAGGGATTTTTTTTAAAAAAACAGATGAAAAAGACCAAGCCTTCTCTTAATCCTGTTCTTACTCATTTCTCCCTAGAAGTCTTTTCTTCAGGGATCACTTCTTATTCTATCATACAGTAAGTTTAGTAAACTCTTAATATGTTAGATACATTCCATCAATAATGTCCAGGATTCAGTCATATAAAAGGAAATCTTCCCAAAAGAGGTTGATCCTTTCCTTTTTTGAAATCTACTCCTCATGAACTTATTTCTATTGCATGGCATTAATATGAATCCTCTTTGCATATGATTTGCTTTTTAATTGAGGGTTATTCTAGCAGTTATTGTTATGCTTCAGTTTGTCCTTTTTGAAATTTCAGAGGCTGATTAAGGGCTTGTTAAACCTGGAATTTAGGAGTAGATTTCTAAGGTTGCTGTAGTCTAGTTTTTTTAAAAAAAATATTTTAATATTAATTTTATTAAGAAATAAATAACATTGAGACATTTTCAAAATGGGTTAGTAGGACAGTTACAATAATTAATACATTGCATATTGTTGTTTTCATAGTAATTCATAGTACAAGATGCAGATATGATATCTTGTATAAACACTATTAGTACAAATCTTTCTTCTCATTGAACTAAGAGAAATTAGCTTTATATCTAACCTAACTAATCTGTATATACAGATATGTATAAAT
>NW_004524664.1:11277095-11320045 GCF_000260255.1 Octodon degus | reverse complement strand
TATATATCTCCAGTGATCAAACACAGGACATTGTAGTTGCCAGACAAACACTTATTCTACTGAGCTATCACCCTGGCCCCTGAAATAATATTTTCAAGACACACATTTTCTTCCCAAAACTGCTATTCTTGAAGCACAAGAGAGAGACTTCAATATATTCTTATTTCCTTATTTGAATGTCAAACTTCTGTCCTCTGAACAGATTTTATGGGCCATAATAGGCACATACTACCTGTGTAAAAGGACTTACACAGCAGATTTCAAAATAAGGCAAATCAACCTTGAATCTCATCCCAAACAGCTTGTTTTCTGATGTATTGTCCCGTCCAGCGGGTCAGTTAACAAAGGTCACCTGGGAGAGGAGCAGGGAATGGAGGAGGAGACAAAAGACAGGAGACGCGAGAAATGGAGACAAGACAGGAGAGTCTGATCACGTCTCATTTATTCAGGGTAGGTGCCAGGTATATATAGGGAGTGTAGGAATAAGAAAGTCTCAGCTCTTGATGTCAGCAGGTATATAGGCAACAAAGGAAGGTCCCACCCCTGGGGCATAGCACGTGATTCACAGGGAATGGGCAAGGTGGAAAGGACCAGAAACTTAACTCAGCAGGGGAATAGAAACTTAAGAAAATGGCTGATACTATTATAAAATTGATACCGGTTAATGGCTTCAGCTCCCCACATCAGCACATTTTGTGTCTGCCAACCAAGGATCAGAAATATTTCAAAAAGTGCATCTCTACTGAATATATACACACTGCTTTTCTTGTCCTCATTCTGCAAACAATGTTCCAGCAATGTAGTATGGCAACTATATACAAAGAATTTACATTGTATTAGTGCTATGAATAATCTAGGGATGATTTAGAGTACATGTAAAGGTACGCATAAGTTATGGAGAATACTGCACTATTATATATGAAGGACTTGATCATCTACAGAGTTTAGTATGTGTAGGGAATACTGAAAACAATGCCCAGTAGATCCTAGGGAATGACTGTATTTTTTTGTCCACACAAGTGAAAACACATCTTTATGGTAAGACTTGATATGTGAGGTTTCAGTCCCATGTAGGTGAAGTATGATGTGCAACTTTTCAATCAAGAGTCTTGAAGTAGCTGCTGATAAAGCTTTCTTACAAATGTTACTCCTTTCTGCCTAGTTATAGGCAGGAATTATGAGTTCAGGTAAGTTCTAACATTATCTTATAACTTGTAACACAAAGCAAGCATAAAAATTTATTAAGGGTGCTGTTTGGTTCCTGAGGTTTAATTGACAAAATGATGAATTTCTCCTGTGCCTGTACTCAGCCTTAGAGACCTGCAGGCAACACAAGGCAGTTCATTACTAATACTGTTCTATTCTCTATATCTCTATTTTGCTTCATTATTATCACCTTTCATTGTATTTTAATATAATAAATATGCCAATAGATATTTAAATACCTTAAATACCTTAAATATTTACTAACCAACATTACAGAAATATTTGTTAATGTTCAATGTGTGAAAATTCTGCTATATGTTTCTTAAGTCTCTGAAGAGGACTTGGGTTACAGTTTGGGCTGTAGAATCTCACAGAATAATAGCAATTCCTTGTTTACAAATCATAAGAATGGAAAATATCATAAGGGAAGGCATAATTCTTCTAAGAATTTTGGTTAAATTGACTCTTACCTTTCCTTGTGTGTCTTCTTTTGACCTTTTCCTACACATAAAAATTTATAAAAAACAAAAGAAATACTCTACCAGTGTTTTTCCATTCCTGTATAGAAAACTAGTGAACACTAAATGTTACACATGAGAATCAATGATGCTGAAGCAAGTAGACCAAAGTCTCCATTTGGTGCAAAAAGATAGACTGTCTGCCTATTCAGTGTCAGGCACAATAGGTGGATACATGGCAGAAATCTTCAGAAATTTACAAACCAATAGTAAAGTAGTACTTTTGTGTTTGACAAGTATCTGCCTAATGAATGAACTCATTATATTTTGTTCTTCTATTTGAATACTAGGCAAATTGTACTACCCAAAAGAAAGTACTAAGAGAATAAAAAAATAGTAAAAAGACTGATAAGTTGCATTACCCTTTCTTTTAGCTGGCTTTTCAGCCAGTCATGGTATATACCTATGATCCACAGTATGTGGGAAAATACTGAGGCAGGAGGACCACAAGTTGCAGGTCAATTTAGCAACTTGGCAAAAGCCTGTCTCACTACCACCACTACCTCCAGCAGCAGCAGCAATAACAAAAGCAATGACAACAACAAAAACACACCTGGAAATGCTTGAATTTTATGAATATGAATATAAATGTATAATACTAGTTATCCTTAATTCACTTTTCTTTACTTTGAATTTTCTTTTTAGCTTTTCAAGATGATTTTTAACTTACTCCAACTAGCATGTTATATATCCTTTCCAGCTCTAAGATATATTACAGTGTTTGAGTTTACTTAGGACTTGGAAAGTCATTAAATCAGCAAAACCACAAATAACTTATCTGGCCCTTGTTGACCTTGTTCTACTAAGAAACATACAGTATTTTCCTTTACTTGACCAGTGTTTGCTTAGCAAATACTGTTGTGATGGACATAAGGAACACAGCTCCTGGCCTCACAGAGCTTATAGTCCATAACTTCAAGGGTTGTAACTGTTTAAATAGTTAAAAACAAACATGCCTCATTTTTCTATTATTGAGCAGTAAAAAGGATGGTTTGCTGGAATTTTTTTATCTTCTCTTGCCAGTTTTTGTCATGCTGCTTACTGGAATAAAGTCCCTCTTATCATGTTTGGCAATCAAGATCTTACACATTTGAAAGAGGCCACATAAATATTTCCAGGTCCAAAGATTCCATCGATATTTGTGAAATCTATGAACTTCTGGTTCTGCTTAAGTTGTGCTCATCACTTTCTGAATTATACTGTGATTTTTGGGAAACTTTCATTTCCTTATAACTCAGATGCCCTTTCAAACACCTTTTCAAACAAGTCTTTTGACAGTGTTGTATGTTTTCAAAGCACTGAGAACAGTGCTTTGTTTCAAGGAGTCTTTCACTGATTTATAATAACAGTGATGTTTGGTAAAACACATGGAAGGCCTCATTTCAAGTAACCAATTAGGATCAGATAGGGATGAGGCTGCCAAATGGGCTCTGATAGACTTGATTTTAGATCCAAAAAGTTCTAGGACCTTTTTTTCTAAAGATTCAACTCAGACAATTTGAGACTTGGATATAAAATAAAGTGTAAAGAAATATTCTATTATAAAAGTAAGTGGGGGCGTCTGGAATTCATGAAATTGTCAAATCTGAATAAGGAAAACCAGCTGTTTCTCATCTGTTTGCATATTCTGTGATTTCTGGTTTTATGGAAAATAACATTTCAGAGTTCTAAATATTGATTGGGGATTTAAGAAGTTCGAATATGCATGACTAGATGTTTGCTTCTAAGCTCCCACAGGTTTTTTTGGATGGCACAAGAGTACCTAATAGTCTTATTTTTGTGTAAGGAGAAAGCCAAGTGGTTAGCCAGTATTTGCATTTTTTAACTATCCATGGAATTAGGATATTTTGACCTCAACTGTCACCCAGGCCAGTGCTGTTCCCTTAACAAGCACAGTGGTAGATCCAGGAATATAGTCTTATAGTGTAACTAATGCAAACCTTTTCTTTTAAAACAGGCTTTACAGGGATGGAGGGGGAAGAAGCCGGCCATAACATGATTGACTCTTTGATACCAGGGATAGTGCCATGTGCTCTACATTTATATCATTTATCCAAAAGGTTTCCATGTTGTAGGCAAAGAAAGAATTGTGAAGAGTTAAACCACTTGCTGAAGTTTGTATAGCTAGTAAGTGACAGAGCTAGGTATTTAAACCCAGGGTTTCAAATCTTACCTAAGGCTCTTCTATTTAGCCTACCTGTGTACCTGAATGTGCATCATTTTAACCATGTATTTGTGAAATTTTAAGATACTACAGGGAGAACATGTTCACACTGTCACTTTTAAGAGAGAAAAAAAACTAACTTCAGATAGCATGCATGGTGTTACCTGAAGTTCCCTGGTATAAACAAATAGTTTACTCTTGATTACTGTGGTGGACCAAAACTCTTCACCAATCAAATATTAAATAGTATTTTAACCTTTTCTAGTTTTTTTTTTTTTTGTCTGAGAAAGTTTTATCCAATGTTGCATTATCTCCAAAAGGACCATGTGCTGACCCCATCACCAGTGACAGGAGTTATTTGCTGTCATGTTTACCTGATTTTGTGGCATATTGTTCATGCAAAAGTAGAATAATATGATTTGTTTTTTACTAAGTAAGTGTTCACTGTGGCTCTCTGCAAATAACGGGTTACATTTGTTATCTTAAAGTCTGTCAGTAATGTGCTGCTATAGGGTATGAGGAATTTCTTGGGTAGGTTAGAATTTTAGTTTAACATGTTTTTTAAAAGATGAGAAAATAATAATTTGTAACAAAGTTTTATAGTAACTGTTCTAATAAAAGCCTGATTTCAGGGTTGTCCAACATTTCTACTGTCCTCAGTTGGAAATTTTCCCCCAGGTTGATATCTTGATTCAGCAGTGTTCACCTTTACTCTTTCCTCTGCAGATTTCTTCTTTCCTTGGCCTCCTGCCTGCACACTTGTTTTCTAGCCTCTTTTGCCTTCATTCTGGGTCAGAATAGTATAGGGATTAAGTTCAGCACTTTTTCCTTCATGTCACAGGACTGATAGCCACTCAGGAGCTCCCTAATCGCTATTCTGTAATCCATAATCAATTTATCTCCAAACTTCATAGCAATTTCTTTAATTCAGTTTATTGGTACAATTTAGATTTAATGAAATCATTCTAGGGAATTTGTAACTCTACATAATCTCACTTGATTAATCTCTTCCTCTCTTTATTTACAAGGCCTTATTTGTATTTTCTTCTTCTTTTGTCATCTTTTTTTCTTTTTCTTTTCCCCTTCTGCTCCCTAATTTGCTTTAAATATTGAATAATTTCTTCATATTTCTCAATGTCTATTATGAATATTGTTTTGTTGTTTGCACTTTCAGTTTCTCATGCCAGAGGGACAGTATGATATTGTTTCAGATACTTTTCACTCATTGCTGGGACAAAATACCCAACACCCAAATTTAAGGAAGGAAAGGTTTATAGAGCTCACAGTTTATGGAGGTTTCATACTATACTTTGCTGGCTCCCAGGCAGTGATACATGGCAGACTGCAGTAGTTCATGGCAGCAGAAAACATCAAGGAGCAAAGGGAAGGGCAGGAGTTGTGGCTTCTAGCCAGCATCTCTCCCCTCATTATATATAAACAGGCTAACCTGGGGCTAGGGATGTAGAACTCACACAATGTCCATGCCTTCCTTTTGCAAAGGATGAGGACATTTAGAAACTAAGAATCCTGGCTCTCTACTGAGAGACTTAAACTTCTAAACCTCTCAAGCTGACACAATGTATCAACCAGCACAATCCACCCCTTGTCAACTTGGCAACTACACATTTCCTTAAACCAGTTTGGAGGTATATAGACACGCTTATTAACATTTTACAACTTGAACATTGTACTATATTAAAAACCATGACATTTTGCCCCTGGGTACTCCTCCAAAGACTCGAACACATTCTTTTGTGCAAAGGGCATTAAATTCCATCTCTAAGAGTTGCCAAAGTCCTAACAGTTTCAGCTTTGCTGGAATGTCCTAGTCCCAAATCTCCTCCAAGATCTAATGCAAGTTCTCAGCTGTGAGCCCCTGTACAAATGAAAAGTTAAACACTTCCAACATTCCAAAGTACAAGAAAAATATTACCATTCCAAAAGGTATACACAGCAGTATATGAACCGTTAGGACCAAAACAAGTGCAATATCCAGAAGAGCAAACATTAAGTCCTGTACTTTTATGTAGAACATCTGAAGCAACCTGTAATGAGTGGTGAACTCCAAAACCCTTACATAGCTCCACCCCTAAGATACTTCTGCTGGTAGCTCCCATTGCTTCTCTCTCAGGCCTGCTTTAATTCCTTTTTGCAGCTTTCTTTAGACAATCCACTTGCCTGACTTTTTCAAAATTCTGAGGTTTCCATATAGACTTATGAAATAAGCTTCTTACTCACAGCTTTACACACTGCTCTCTCAGGGACACATTGCATGGCCTTCCAGGCCTTCTGAAATCGAGGTGGAAGCCTTCTTGCCCTCAGAACTCCTGAATTCTGAATGCGCCTAAAACCAATGCTACATTGGTGATGCCAAGGTTTGCTGCCAGCTAGAGCAGTAGCCAGGCTTTCTTCTCTCTTGACTATAGGGGTTGAGTAGAGGAATGCTATTGACTTTTGAGTATTGACTTTGTATCCTGCTATGCAACTGAATTTGTCTGTCAATTCAAGTAGCTTCTTGGTGGAGTTTTTTGGGTCTTCCAAATAAAGTATCATGTCATCTTCAAATAATGATAGTTTAACTTCTTCTTTACATATTCTTATTCTGTTTATTTCTCTCTCTTGTCTAATGGCTCTAGCTAATGATTCCAGAAATATATTGAATTGGAGCAGTGATAGAGGACATCCTTGTCTTATATGTGATCTCACAGTAAAATATTTCAGATTTTCCCCATTTAGAGTTACATTAGCCTGTTGATTTTCATAAATGGCTTTTATCAGATTGAGGTAAAGGCCATCTATTCCAACTTTCTGTAGGACTTTGAACATGAATGAGTGTTGGACTATTTCAAAAACCTTTTATACATCAATTGAGATGATCATGTGGTTTTTGGATTTGGCTCTATTAATATAGTGTATTGCATTTATAGATTTGCGAATATTGAACCATCCTTGCATCCCTAGGATGAATCCTACCTAGTCATGCTGTATAATCTTCTTGATGATTTGCTGTACTCTATTTGCTATGATTTTTATTGAGGATTTTTGCATCTATGTTTATGAAGGAGATTGTCCTATAGTTCTCTTTTTTAGTTGCATCTTTCTCTGGTTTTGGTATCAATATAATACTTGCCTAAAGGAATGATTTTGGAAGAATTGTTTCCTTTTCCATGTCATTGAAGAGTTTGAAGAGTATAGGGATTCTATTTTCTGTAAATTTCTTGTAGAATTCAGCTGTAAATCCATCAGGACCTGGTCTTTTCTTTGTTGGTGAGGTTTGTTTTTTTTTTGGTTACATTTTATATTTCATTAGCTGTTAGTGGGTTATTGAGAGTTGTTATATCTTCTTGATTAGGTTTTGGTAATTTGTACCTTTCTAGGTCTCTGTCCATTTCTTCTGTGTCCTCTTTTCTGTGGGAGTAAAAATTCTCAAAATAGCTATTCTGATCTTCTGAATTTCCACAGGATCTGTGGTAATTTCACCATTTTCTTTCCTTATTGGTTGAATTCGAGTTTTTTCTTTCCTCTTTTTGATGAGATTAGCTTGGGGATTATCAATTTTATTTAATCTTTCCAAGAACCAGCTTTTTTGATTTGTTAATTCTTTGTATTGTTTTCTTTGTCTTCATTGCATTAATTTCTGTGCTAATCTTTATAATTTCCTCCCATCTTTGAGATGAAGCATTAGGGTATTTATTTCTTCTCGTTCTGTTTTCCTAATGTGTGAGTTCACAGCTATAAATTTCCCTCTAAGAACTGCTTTTGTTGCATCCTATAAATTTTGATAAGCTGTGCTTGAATTTTCATTGAATCGTAAATATTGTTTAATTTTGATCTATGACCCATTGATTGCTGAGGAGGGTGTTGTTTAATTTCCATGTATTTATGGGGTTTTTGTTATCTCTTTTGTCATTTATTTCCAGTTTCATTGCACTATGATCAGATAATATGCAGGGGACAATTTCTGTGTTCTTGCATAGACTTAAGCATGACCTATGGACTAATATGTGATCTATTTTATAAAATGTTCCATGTGCAGCTGAAAAAAATGTATATTCAGCTGTGGTGGGATGGAACAGTCTGTATATGTTCATTAAGTCCATTTTTTTCCAAGTTCTGCTACTTCTTTGCTAAATTTTTGTCTGCTTCACCTATATTTTTTGGCTAAGTGTGTGTTAAGCTCTACTATTAAGATTGTGTTATTGGATATTAGATTTTTCATGTCCATTTACATTTGTGTTATATTGTTGTATACTCCCATGTTTGGTGTGTACATATTTATGACTGTTACCTCATCCCCTTGTATTTTTCCCCTAACCAGTATGTAGTGGCCTTCTTTATTTCATTTGATTGTTCTTGATTTGAAGTTCAGACTGTCTGTGAATAGGATTGTTACTCCTGCTTTTTTCTGAGGTGCCGGGGCATGTAGTATTGTTTTCTATGCTTTGACTTTGAGCCTATGGATTTCTTTATGAGTTAAGTGTGTTTCTTGTATACAGCACATTGTTGGATTTTGCTTCATGATCCACTGTGCCAGTGTACTACTTTTAATTGGTGAATTGAGTCCATTTACATTGATGGTTAGAATTGAGATGCATTGATGCATATCTGACATGTTATTTACCTGCTGTTGTATACCCTTTTTTCTCATGTGTTTAATTTTTCCCCCTATTTGGTGGGTTCTTTCCATTCTCTTTCATGGAATTGTCATTTTATTCCCTCTCTAGAATATCCTTTAGTAGTCTGTGTAGGGTTGGCTTTGTCAACATGAAATTCTTTAGTTGTTCTTTGTCATGGAAGTATTTCACTTCTACATCAAACTTGAAAGAGAGTTTTTCACAGTCTGGCATTATGGGCTAGATTTTGTTTTCTTGGAGGACTTGAAGTACTTGACTCATGATCTTCTTGACTTGATGGATTGTGAAGAGAATTCTGCTGTTATTCTGATGGGTTTTCCTTTAAATGTGATCTATTTCTTTGCTCTTGCAGCTTTCAGTATATTATTCTTGTTTTATATTTCTGACATCTTGATTATTATATGTCTGGGTGTGGTTTTAATTGAGTTGATGTGATTTGGAGTTCTATATGCTTCGGTTAACTGAATGTCAGATAGTTTCATGATATTTGGGGAGTTTTCTGCTATTACTTCTGTCTATATTCTTTTTATGACATTTATATTGTCTCCTTCTTTCTCATTAATGCCTATTAGTCCTATGTTATTCATCTTTGCATTGTCTTTCAGAGGTTGAATTATTTTCTGCATCCTAGTAATTTTTAAGAGATGTTTTCTTGCCTTTTAGCTAGCTTCAATGGTGTATTCAAGTTGTGAAACTCTATCTTCACTTTTATTCAGAGGGCTTCGCCAGCTTGTAATTGAGTTTTTAATTTCCTGTATATCTCTTTGAATCTACTTCATGCATTCTGTTTCTTTCCTATATTGCTCATTCAAGGATTCCATCATTTTTATATTCTCCTCTATTTTTTTTTAATCAGTGTCTTCTTTAGAAGCACCTAGTACTTCTTTCATTATAGTTATCATTTCTTTTTTTACTTCACAGATTATTTCTGATCTGATTTCTTCTGTCCATTTCTGCAGTTGTTTCTTTACTTCAGATGCAATTATTTAGAGATTCAGGTGTGTGATTTCCACTTCCTTCTTTGCTAATGTCTCCTGCATTTGTTCTGGGTGGGCTTGGGGCCTGAGAATGCACTCTGCTCCTTCTCTTTGTCATTTATATAGCACTGGCCTCTGACCTTTGCTGTAGAGCTTTGGTGAAGTAATTACCTTAGCACCTACCCAATATTCTTTCCCAAGATAGATTATGTGGTTAAGGTAGTTGCAGTTTTGTATTTACAGAACTACAATTAAGAATACTAATAATGTGTAGAGAAGTGTAGCAGTTGACAAACTTTTGTAACTAATGGGTTTGTATTTTAGACCGTAAGAGTAAACATATGTCTGTGTAGCTAAGTAGATATTATATTGGGAATTTGAGTATAAATTCGTTCCTCTAAGTTCTGTCTGATCACCTTCCCTTGATGTGTGTAGGGTCTTCCAGGCATACTAGTTCACCCTGGTTACCTGTTGCACCCTTTTTGATCAAGAGAGAAAGAGAGAGGATGCTGTCATAGATCAGGGTCTAGTAACGTGTCTCAGCTTACCAATTCCAGATCTACCAAGTTCAAACTCCTCCAGATATGTGTGGCTTGGGTCTGGCCACTGTGCTCAGATCCTTCCTGCTGCAGCATGCTGGGTCTGGGTTCTGTTTGGAAGGGGATCCATTGAATGTACAGAAGGTCACACACACATGCAGGGCCTGGGCTCTGGCTAGAAAAGGGATCCAGGGAGTGGAAAAGCAGGTGGAAGGTCTCACTCACATGCTGGCCCTGGGCTCTGGTTGGAAAGGGATCTGGGTGTGTGAGGAAGGTCACCCATACATGCCTGTCCTGGGCTCTGTCTTTAAAAGGGATCTGGGGGGTAGGTGAGTAGGTGGAAGAGCTCACTCACACGCCGGGTCTGGACTCTGATTGGAAAAGCCTAAATGAATCTGAGGAATGTTTGCTCTAGTTCTGTGAGGTATGCTACTGGTATTTTGATTAGGATTTCATTAAATATGTATAACAATTTGGAGCATGTGGCCATTTTCACTGTTGGTTATTACTACCCAAGAGCAAGGGATATCTTTCCACTTCCTGATATACTTTTTAATTTTCTTTTTCAGAATGTTGTACTTTAAGATCTTTTACTTCCATTGTTATATTGGTTCCTAACTATTTCATTTTTTAATGGTATTGTGAAAAGTTATTTCCCTAGTTTCTCTGTCAGTGAGTTTGTTATTGTATGCAGGAATGCGATTGAGTTTCGAGGTTAACTTTATATCCTGCTATGCTACTTAAATTGGCTATTAAAAATAGAAGTATTTTCACACAGTTTTAATAAGGGTAGTTTAATTTCTTCCTTTTTTATCTGTATTCCTTCTATTATATTCTATTATCTCTTTGCTCTGGCTGTTGTTTCCAGAATTATATTGGACTGGACTTGTGATAATGGAAATCCTTGTCTTGTTCCTCATTTTAGAGTTAAAGCTTTCAGGTTTTATCTAGTCAGTATGATATGGGCCATTGGTTTGCATAAATGGCTTTTATCTCATTGAGATAAAGACCACCTACTTCAATGTTCTTTAGGGTTTTTTTTAATCACGAATAGATTTTGATCTTTATCACATGCTTTTTTTTTGGTATGGAGTTGTCATGTGATGTTTCTCTTTGGCTCTCAGACATGGTGTATTAAATTTATAAATATACATATATTGAGCCATCATTGCAATTAATCTTACTTGGGCATGGTATACAGTCTTCTTGATGTTTTGTGTGTTTTTGTCTTCCTTTATCTTATTGAGAAGCTTTGCATCTATGTTTATTAGGGATATTGGCCTAGTTTTCTTTGGTTTTTCTCTTTTGGTTTGGTCCTTCTCTGATTTTGGTATCAGGGTAATACTTGCTTCCAGGAATGATTTTGAAAATACTGTTTGCCTTTCAATTTCATTAAAGAGTTTGAGGCATAGTGACATTAAGATCTTCTCTAAATTTCTTGTAGAATTCAGCAGTGTACTCATCATTGACTATCTTGGGTTATTTAAATTTTTGTATCTTCTTGAATCAGCTTTGGTAATTCTATCTAAGTATCTGTTAGTTTCTTCTGTGTTTTGCACCTTATTAGAATACAATTTCTTGAAGTTGGTTTTCATGAATTTCTGGGTCTCTGCAAGATTTGTTGTGATTTTAAACTTCTAATTCCTAAATGTATTAATTTGAGTCTTTTCTTTCCTTATTTTATAAGATTGGCAAATGGTTTATCAATTCTTTGATTCATAGATCCTTTGTATTGTTTTTGTAATCTCAATTTCATTAGTTTCTACTCTGATATTCATAATTTCATCATTCGTACAAGCTTTGCTCTTCTTTTTTCTAGAAGCTTGATGTTCAGTATTAGTTATTTGATCTCATTCTGTGTATATAATTATCCCTGTATCCTCTAGATTCACTGAGTAATTCCTTCATTTTGATTATATTTATTTCTTATTTTATTTTCTCTATAGGTTAATATATCTGTTTTTTATTTCCTTCTGTTCCTATCATTTGAGAAACTTCACAAATTTTAGAATCCACAAACAGGGTGGGTTCTGACTTACCCTGTTTTGCCCCATGGACTTGCCCTGGGTGGACTGAAGATCTGCAGTTGCATTTTGCATCTGCATTTTCTAATTTTATATATTTTTATTTTATTTTCTGTGTTAACATGGCACTTTTCTTATGTTATATGGCTTTATCTCTAAATTTGAAGCTTTCCTACAAAATAGTTACTCCTTAGATGTATATCCAAGGCCTAGGTGGTAATCAGTGTTTGTGTCCATTCCAAGATCGTATTTTCCCAATTTACTAGGGATAAGAAATTGCAATTTGGCTCAGCACCCAATCCTTTGGTACTGCACTATGGTGATGATTATATCTACAGGCAGTTATAGTAATGCCATAACAAGGAGAACAACTGATTACATCGAATCTTATAGCCTGGCTAAATTAATATACTTAACAATAATAGTAGCTTTAAGCACACCCTAGAAACTGTGATACACTATGGTTACTATTATTTTTTATGTCTTTAAACATAGGGACAAGTTCTACAGTTATGTAGCAAAATCCTACATAAACCAGGAACTTGTATGCAATGATTTTTTTCTTTTATTATTATTAGACTGGTTTTACCCTGCTAGTTTTGGGGAGGGTTTTAAGAGGGATGATGGAGGGGATAAAACAGAAATATGAAGAGAAATACAGTAAAAAGAGTGCTGGAGGCCAAAGGATGATCATCAAAGCTTTGGAAAACTGGAGCAGAGGACAGAGAATGAAGGAGAGAGCAGAAGAATATTGACATCTACCTGAAAGACTAGTGACAGTGTTCACTTATATGAAAATATCAAAAAGTCAAGAAAGATAGTTCAGGAAAGTAAGAAAGAAGATGAAAAAAAATTAAAGTAAAAATTTAACAACAACAACAACAAGAACCAGACACAAAAAGGAAAGCAAAACAAATAAAAGGAAAAAAAAAATTCTTCTGGTGTGCACAGTTCTATGGTAGTGTTCAAGTCAGAAATCAAAACTGTTCTGGGTAACACTGCCCAGTCTTCAGTAGAATTAATGCCTCTACAAGTCTGATGTTGCCCACCAATTTTGGCCAGGGCCCATCTTCAGCCAACAACTCTGTGTGCACCCACATCTCCCTAGCCTGTTTGTCTCTGTTCACTCTTCCTGTTGTTGCAGAGATATCCTGAGGATGCTCCTAGGTCTATGTATATTTGGATCCTCCTGGTCCCTGCATAGCTTCCTCTCTAGTACCCCCCAGCATGTCTCTCCTGCCACACTGCTTATCACTTGATGGGGTGGTTGGTAAGAGTAGCAGTACTGCAGCCTCATGGAGCCAGCTCAAGTCTACTCAGTGCCCATGCAATCTCTTCCCCAGTATGTGGAATGCTGACCTGACACCCATTTACTCTGCAGTTTCTTAAGACTGTTTAAATCCTACATGTCTGTATCTGTCTGTCAAGCCACTGGTTTCTGTTTGACTCACAACTTTCACCCCCTCCACTGTTATCTCTAACTTTGTTGTCATTAGAGATTTCAGTTAGCTGCTCTGGAACATGAGAAAAAAAGAACATACAAAACAAACCTGGCAGCCCATTAGTGATAGAGCAGTGTCCTGGTCACTTGCTCCTGTGTGTGCCAGTAAAATTTGCTCCCAGGCTGCAATTTTTTTGTGTGGAGAAGAAGGCAAGTGGCCTTATATCTCAAGTCTATCCTGTGTGGTTTGAGGTAGGTACACTTTTTTTCTCTTTTTTTCTGTATTTAGGACAGAGTGTACAGGGTCTAAAGTGTCTCACTATGTAGATCTGACTTGTAGTGGTTCTCCTGTTTTCAGCCTCCCAAGTGCTGGGATTACAGGAGTGTGTCACCATGCCCAGTCTCAGTTGCAGTCTCAGCATGCCATGGGGGCAAGCCCAGCACAGCAGGCCTGGGATCAAACCTCCTCTGGCCCCTGAATCTTCCTAAACAGGTGCTTTAGTCTGCTGAGCTATCAGGCTGGCCTGAGAAAGGTATACTTAGGCAGTCCATCATATTTTTGTAAACTTCTCTGAATGACAGATCTTGCTCTGCATGTAAGCAGCAGTGCTACTAGCAGCCTTGTGGGCTGGTTCGTCATTTTGTTTGACTTATAAGTCTGTTATTATAGATTGCTTTGACATTAGGATGTACATCACTCCTTTTCTTCCACTTACCTGTACTTTTAGTTGATTTTCTTTGAGTGTTGTTTCCAATGTGTCTCCCATATTCACCCATATTCACTAAGATTTCATAGCAATTTTTAAAGATGGTATGTATTTTCTTATCATCTTTATAAGCATAATCACCCACTATTATTTGATCCCTTTGTTCCTGACATCTGCCCTTTCCACTAATTGAGATGACTTTGAGGAACCATCCAAAAACTCCTATTATGAAGCTTGATGAATACTACTGATGAATACTATTTATTTTCCTGGCAATTGACCTTGCTGGACACTACCTCAAATTTCTTAGTACTTAGGTTTGTAACAGTATGCTAACATTGGTGGTTGTATACTTGCTGCTACATGATACACATGTAGGAATGTTTTGGAAAAGGCAGGAAGAAGTCACTATCTTGGAAGAGTAGGCCAGGATATATAAAGTCATGCTCTAAGAACACATAAGTCAGCACTTTATCATACATTATGTGAACAAAGGAAGAGAAAAGAAGGCAAAGCCTCTAATTCATACCAATAATTAGAAGATATTTTTCTTTTTAATTTGTTAGACATTTTAGTAAGTGTTAGTGGTATCTTGAGAATAATTTTTAGCAGAGGAAATGTTTAAGAGTTTCTTTGGGAGAAAGTATTTGTGTTTATTGAAACTATAAAGACTGTTAGATACAAAGATTAGACCCCACTTCTTGATGGTGTGATATGAGTATCCTATTGTCCCTGGCTGGTGAAAGACAATGCATTCTGAAATATTTGAAATAAAATAATTAGAAAGAAGGTATTTTCTGTTATTTATGTATAGAAATAATGTGAATTTCATAAGTGTACTAAAAGATTAAAGTTTTATTAATCAGTGAAGATATCTGAAAATATCTGAACTTTGTGTTTGATGCACTCAACATTGTCGCTCTATGAAGTTTTGGAAATGGAGACAAGAAGCCACAACAATATCCCGTTTATTATTTTTAGAACCCTTGGGTCCATCATGGTCTTGTTTTTCCCATCTGAGCAGAGTCTAATGGACATTTATATTTCTGAAGCTGCTATTTCCATTTCAGTGTGATTCATATCAAAAGAGTACTTTACCTGTCACATCTGAAGATCCTTCACAAATTATAGGTCCTCCTGGAAAAAACATATTCTTGACACAGATTTAGTATGGATAATTGGCAAATGAAGAGATATAATAACATCATAAATTACAAAATAATTTTAAAGACATAATTTTCTTTATTAAAAGTGATTTATATGTGAAATAAATTGAACATACAAGCTTAACTATTGTATGGTTTCTTTTATATGAGAGGCAGAAGCCTAAATAAGTTAAAGAACAAAATAAAAGATAGAAAACAAGAGATAGAACTTTTGCAAAAAAGAATGGGCCAAAAGATGGGGAGAGCATGAAAGGTTAAAAAATTGACTAAAATGTTTTATGTGTATGTACTACTCCCTACATTGAGTGTAATCTTCATACACTTCATACATGGACTAGTAAAAATTACTTAAAACTTTATAGACACTATGGTACAAGTTAGTAGATATAGTAAGAGTTCTGAACTGAACAAAAGTATGTTTGGTAATCCATTGTACATTCATCTGATATAGCAAAATATTTCCTTATGGTTCCTAGACATATGATTCACCCTCCTTGAGTTCTTGTTCCATCTTTTCCCAAATGAAGATTCAACTTGCTGTTAATCTGATCTTTTATAACATACCTTGGTTTTTCATGGGTACAGTATGGAAAATTAAACTGTAATTCCATTGCACATTTTTCTGTTGCCATTTTCCAACATAGCTCAATAATGTCTAGATTTTGACACTTGTTCAAACTGCTTAGTTCTTTCATCAGTTTAGTATTTAGAAACAGACGTGCACCTTCTAGCAAAACCATTCCTAGGAAATTAGAATATCTTACTGGAATTTTTGCAGGCAAGACTTGAATAGTCATATCCTTTTAGGGAAATAACTAGAACAAAATGGATCTCAACTTTTCCTCAGGCAAAGAAAATTAGGTAAGAAGGAGATCTGGTGTACATATTGGAAAGATGAGATAGCAAAGCCTAAGACATTCCTGATTTTGTCATTTGAGCTCAAAATAGGTACTATTATGTAAATTAGTTTTAAATTTCTGTAAGTGCAGTTGTGACAGTGCCAAATTTAAAGTTAAAGATATGTGTGGTACTATTTGCAACTGTGGTAATACTCATCATGCTGAAGGTATGGTACGAACAATTTAAAATAGAACATTTTTATGTAGCAAAACAGTGTTTTGTGGCAGAATTAGATTGAGCAAAGGTTGCATTGTGGGCATCAGTCATGAAAATATAAATTTGTACCTAATGATAGCTGTGAATTGGCTTTCAAACCTATTAGCTGTGCGATTTAACTAGATAGTATATGCCCATTTTGTTTTAGCATGAAAAGCAATTGCCATATGTTCAATAGTTACTGAATTGTGACTAGCAGGTATGCTTCACCGTAATAATAATGATGACAATAATAATATCTTTAGTTTCAAATTTCTTTCCAAAAGTAAGGGCAGAAAGGGAAAATCAATGATTATTTCATGTATTTAACTATTGTAAAAGGCCCATCTAGGTAATGTAAAGCAAAAGCCATTGTCAATAAGTGAGGGTTATACGTTTTTCTCCTTTCCGGTAGTTGTCTCAGAGCTCCATTTTACTCCTCCTACATTAATACAATGAAATTTCAGTTCATGCTAATGGTTATGTTCCTGCATATTTGTGATGAGTTCTTAAAAAGTTCCAAAACCACTGTCACCTGTTTTTGTATTTGACCTTCATAGCAGCTGTCTTGAATAGGTGGGAGAAAAAGATTTTTCCCTGTCTTCATCTTAACAGGCCAAGACACAGAGTGGTTAAGTGACTGTGTCCATTCCACCAAAGGACAGAAGTCTGTTGAATGTTCTCTGGTGAATCTGTCAACCTCAGTGGTACTAAGGTGACTAAAGTGGAAGAATGTTACCTGTGTGTCACTTGTCAGGGGGTCAAGGGCAGGAAGAGGAAGACACATATTGATGAAATAAGTGCTGTGACACTGAGATAACCCTCAAAAAAATGTTCCCAGTCTTTCCTATAGTCCCATTCTCTTCTCCTACTATATCAGTATTGAGTAGATCCAAAGGCCATTTTGGATGGGAGACTAATACTATCCCACTCTAGCAAACTCTCACATTGGCACGAGCCAGATTAGTTGGCATAATTAATATGACATCCTCTCATGGTGGACAAGGGTGTGTACATGTTTCCGTAGTGGAAGCAGTTTCAGTTTGTTAATGGGAGAAACCAGTGCCATAGGATAATAATATTACCCTCTAGTTTCCCCAGGCACGTTTATTTTCTAGACAGTAGCCATAGCCGTCACAGGTGCTGTGATGAAGTTAGCTGGGTACTGTGTTACATGCCTTTGAGATGGGACACAAGAGGAATGGGGGAAACCTAACTACTGCATAAACACAGAGTGAAAAACTCAAATTTCATGGCCTCTTTATTATTTTTTTAACCTGAATTTTACCTTTGCCCAAATCTGTGTAAAAGGTTCTCAACTCACACTGATTTATTTTCACTATTTTTATACCATAATCTTGTGTTTCGTCTTTCTCTGCTGTTACTCAGATAATCATGTCAGGTAACAGGTTTTACACTCCAGATTTCTTGAATAGTCTGACAGTTCTTTCTATCATTTGAAGAAGGAAAATTAGGTTCCTCTTGTTTCATAAGGATGCATGTCAGGGTGACAACAGTGTGTCAGCAAGTCTGGCAGTTTTCGGGCTGGTGGAGACCGTGTGATCACCACAGATAGTGTCATGCTTGAATTGTACTTCATCTGTTGCTTGGGTTCAGATGTAAACAACCTTAAAATTGTGCTTGGAGGAAGACAACAGGTAGTAGATATCTTTTTATATGCATGTGTGGGGAGAAAAATTGGGGATCCAGAGTAATAGAAAATTTTATGTATTTGTACACAAGTTATCTTAATGTAGATTAAAATCTCCCAGTATTTCTTTCAAAGTGCTACTAAAGAATTGTAAGATGCAGGTTTAGTGATTATTCAAAGGAAACAAAGGTGAGAGAATATTTACTCTGTATGATTGGTGACATTCTGTATAACCAGATATTAAATTGTAACAAAATATCTAACTTTCAGCCTATTAGTTTTGATATTTGTACTTCTTGTAAACTGTTTGCTCTGAGACAAAAAGTCACCGTTTGTGAATTTAAATTGATTTAGGCCCTTAAATGATGTACCTAAACACATGCTTTAGTCCTACCTTGACTTCTTAATGATTTTTCCATTTAATTTGGTTTTGGAAATTGATTTGGCCTTTTAAAATAATATCAGCATTTAAAGTCATTTTACTTGCTTTTTTGTCTGTGCTATAACCAAATATGTTCTCTCAGAGAATGACTTCAAACAGGCAGCCTCAACAAAGACATGAAAACTGCTGTGCATCAGCTCAAAATGGCAGCTCTGATAACAAGGTGGTGAGTGTGGCCTTGGGATGAGGCTAAAACAGAAAGCATCTAGTGGAAGCTGACTTGATTGCCTTGATGCGTAGGCTCTGTGGGAAATCAGGGATGACCTACAGGTACAACCAGCATTTGAGCCATATAGGTTATAGTGCTATCGACTACATCTTTGTATTCTCCTCTGAGCCACCTGCCTGCTTATCTCCTCACTGCATCTGTGGTTAGGAACACTAAGCATCGCATCAGTTGAGAGCCAGAAGGAGGGGGAGAACAGCTGCAAAAGTGTGCATTTGGAAGAAAAGTGTGCTGCATTGTAGAGAAGAGATGGATGGATTGATAGATTGGCAGGCTGCACAGGGTGAATGAAGCTTGAGCTGCCTGAGGAGAGGGTCCTGCGGTATCTGCAGGAGAGCTTAGTAGCTGAGATGAAGGGAGTATGAAAGATAGCATTGCCTTTTCTGATTTTCACACTAATCTCATGTCCACCTTCTGCTGATGGAGAAAGGCCACAGAAGGTCTTATTCTACCTAAACTGCTTGTGTGCACTGCTTTAGTGTTACCGTTTTCCCAGACAGAGGGGATGGCGGCTTTTCAGTGGCTAAGAGTTTTCGGTTTTGTGAGATCTCAATCACTTTGGGTACCAATGCTGGTGTCAAGGAACCCATTATATGGAGTAATTACATAATCAAAGATCTGAACACCATGTAGCCAGATAAAATTATTATAAAGAGCATAAAGAGACCCCAGAATTGCAATGAATGAACAAACCGTTGAGGATACTCTGCCCAAAGAGCCAGTGACTAAAGCATCAGAGGAATTAGCCTTTTGGAGAAAAGATGTAATTTACCTTTTCAAGGCAGATTGAAGTGAAGCAGAAATGATTTAGCTGCAGTAACTGGGGGCCACTGAGGGCCAGATGAGGAAAATAGAGCTTGCCAGAGCAGCTGAGTCTGAGGTATAGAGTATTCACCACTATAGGAAATATTACTTATTTAGGGTTCTAGCTAAACAGTAATGTAAGATTAGCAAGAGGAATAGTTTGGAAAAAAAATTTCACATATGGTGACCTTTTGTGTTCTGGGATCTTTTGATGACACACAGTGATTTAGCCATTCTCCTCCACCTGGTCACTCAGCTCAGATAATCACTGACTACTTCAGGAGCAAAACTCTCAGGACATTTGCAGACTTCACAGGTAGGCTGTGCTGTCCCACAGCTTTCTTCACATTTCTTGTAGACTGGTGGGGGGACTTGAGACAAGGCATTGCCAGCCCATGAGAACTGTGCAGACTTGATCAATGTGATTTGAACAGAACAATAAAGTTATGTGTGCGACTGTGTGACAAGAGTAGCTGGTACCGAGCTAGAAAACAGATCTTTAAGGATGTTTTTCTCTATAAACTACTGTTTGGGGAGAAAAGAGAGATGTATAACTTATTGGCTTCTTTGGTACATTTTGGGCAAGGAAAAAGCAGTAAAGAATAGGGCTGATTAGAAGCTATTTGTTTTTGTTTTAAAATGGAGATTGAAAATTCTGCTATACCACACTATAAGTTTATTAAAGCATACCTATTTTGGGAAAGTAATATAATTTCTTCTATCATGTTAACTCACTTCTAGGCTTTTATTTTCTGTATGACCTAAGGAGCTGGAATTGCTATTATCTCTAGATGAAGCAAACTTCATAAAATATGGCACACTATACACGCATGGAAAAATAGCTTTTACAGTGTTATGTGATTCTGTTTTTCAGTTACAAGGTGAAGTGATTTCTTAAAGTATAGGATAAGTGAATCTTTATGTTTCATCTTTGCTTATTGAATTATCTATGTAATGTATTTTAGGAAGTCATTGTTCCTCCTGGAAGTTAGAAAAATAATCCTCTGTTCACACAGTAATTTTTAGGGTCTTCCTTTTAGCCTATAACAATTTTGGAATGTCATTTTAAATGCATAGTTTTAACTTGTTTGGCTATGACGGCATTTAAATTCAATCCCAGTGCTATGTGCATTGGCCTAGCCTTTTTCTTCTTCCTTTTCTTCTTTATTGGAAACCAGTAGAGAGAATATCATCATTTAATAAGAAAGACGTTTCCTGCTTTGTTTCTTTTCATTCAACTCAGAATGGCCAGAGGGAAAAGATTGCTTCTTTTTTGAACTTGATAAGCCACAAAAATGGAAAATGGACACACAAACACTTCTGCTTTTTTTCTTATTAACTCTAGAAAAGGTGACAAAATATGTGACTAATGCTGTTAGGTATTAAATGAAATGTAATTGTATTTATTAATGTGGCTCAATGATTTCACCTAACAACTTCCATGATGTGTTTATTTCAAAATTACTGTTATTTTTCTATAAAATAAGTTTGTCCTTCTAAAATCCTTTCATAAGACTTATATCACTCCAATTTTCACCTTAGTGATAATGTATATATCTGTATCATGAGTTTTTAAATATCAGTTAAAGTCCAATTGTGGGGCTGGGGAGATGGCTCAGTAGAATAAGCGCTTGCCTGGCAGGCACAAGGGCTTGAGTTCAATCCCAGGTTCTGAAAAAAAAAAATCAAATTGTTACTGACCACTTTAATTTATAGACTTAGGTATATAAACCTGTGTTTGTTTGTTTGCTATGTACCAAAGAAGAGGAGGTTATATAATTTGGTAAAAAGGGAAAAGGATTTATTGAAAGCTAGCTCTGAGGAGATAGCAGGGCCTATTTATCTCAAATTACCTTCTTGTATAGGTGGGTAAGGATCTTTAATGGTAGTAAGGGAAAGAAGGGAGGGGAAACAGAGCTAATGCACATCTACAGATTTATCAGTTCTAGTCATCTTCAGCTCATTGACCCCTTTCTTGTGGAAAGGAAATGGGACCCTGGGTCTTGGAACAAGGATCTGCATGTTCTGTCATTTCCTATAGTCTGAGGAGAAGAGGGGTTGTTGGTTTTGTGCACAGGTGGGGGAAGTATGGGGAAACTGCTTATTTCCATAGGAGAAAAATCTAACTTTTGAAGTTCTAGTTTGCAGTTCGGATGACAGTGTCATATAGGATGGACCTTCCTGTGTGACCCTTTGTACATTTTGGATAATAAAAGTTGTAACAGTAATTCAGACTCATGCATTTGGAGTAGAATAGATATCATCAAATCTCTGAACATAAGAAAAAAATCCATTGTAAGTTAGAAATTCACCTTGGCAAATTTTATTGATTTGTATTGGAGTATTTAGAATGACATAGCAACTTCAGATTCTAAGGCTTTTGGGAAGCTTGAGATTTAGAAAATCAGTATATGTATTTGATAGTTACATATCATATATTAAAGTATATATATACATATATATATCATTGCAAAATATCTTATAAAAGCTAATTTTGTGAACTGTATTGGACTAACTGCTCTTGAACTTCATAAACACAGGTGATTTAAGTATTGCCATGATCGATGATGTTGTTTATGGTCTGGTCTCAGCCTCTCAGATCTAAGATGGCAGTGTGCTAGAAATGGTCAATCTGTTGTGACAGCCAGTGCTTTATAGACCTGAGGACTTGCAAACTTCCATTCCAGAGGCAGACACTCACAGATGCACACAAACGCACAGAATTTCCAGTTGGGCTTTTAAGAGACTGATATAGAAGATCTGGTATTATAACCTAAGAATTTCTAGTACAGTTGTTTTTATGCTAAAGGTCAATAAAGGGACATGAAGTTAACAACTGAGGAAAATGTCCCTAGGAAAGTCCATAGCAGAATGGGCGGAACAACTACCCTAAATAGAAATTTTTACTGAAACCAGTCAAGCATCTATTCCATATGTAACCAAGCCCACTCTTGGTTAGATGGTAATTCACTGACTGTTATCTTAATTTCAGTGCATTTCTGCCATATTCAAGACCTGTGCTATTCAGTGAGCAGTTTACTTAACTGCCCCTACACAACTGTACAGTCAGGCTAGCCTTCATCGGCCCTGGGTAAAACTCCTTTATACTTTCTCTTCAGTCTTTCAAATGTGTTCATCCTTCTTTATTATTATGATGCTTCAGTTCTTTCCTTATAGTTAACTTTCAGTAATTATCAGCTCCTTTAATAACCCCTCACACTTTACCTCCTTGACTCTTCAGAGCAATGCTGCAGCACAGGTAGAATTTTCATCATTGACATTTCATATATAAGGGAGCAGGGTTTAGAGGGGCTCTCTTAGTTGTTGAAGGTCATACAGCTAATTATGCTGCAGTTAGAACAAACTCAGCTCTGGATGATTCCATGGTGTGTGCAGTTAGGTGTGATGTGTATGTAGTAAGTAAAATGATTACTTAAAATAAAAATATTTTTATGATATAGGTAGCATTTTACAAGTATTTTAGGTCTATACAGAGGGCTGCAGAGCTTCTTTAAAGTGAGTACACTTAGATTTTTAATGTTCTGTGTAATTGTAGCAAATCAATAATTAGCTCATTAGATTAAAGAGATGGGAGTAAACGTGTCTTTCATGATAAAGCTAGGATGTAGTTCACTGTCCCATTAATTTTGTATCTGTCTGAGATATTTGACCTTATCCCAATGCCTTAATCTTTTGGAAAGTCGGTATTTGGCAATATAATCCTTGCTATCAGATACGGATGACTTGCTCCATCAGCTGCAATCCACTCCAAAACACACTCTCTCCAGTAAGTCCCAGGAGAGAGGGTCATTCCCATGTTGACTCACTGCATGGACTTTAATTTATACTCCTGCCAATGGTGCCTGTACGCAAGCTGTCATCCTGAGCCTTCAGCTGCAGAGAGACCTATTTCTAGGTTTGGAGTTGCCTCTGCTAAGGCCTTTGGGTTCACCAGAGTATGCTGCTCCATGTTCTCAGTGGTAGGAGTGAAACATATCATTTTTTCCTTTTCAATTAGGGCTTTAGGATAAAGAAAGAGTTTTTAAATCTAAAGTATGGTCTTTTTCAGAAAGAAGGGCGAGCCCACATTAAATTCCTGCCTTGTTTTTGTCTTTTAGGGATTCTTTCTGCTCTCTGAACTTTAGATAAGGTACATAGTAAATTTCTACCAGAAATACTCATTATCTCCAACTTTGAGACATCAGACTAAAGGCTAAAGCATTCCTTAAATTACAGAATTCATAACTTATTATAGCATGATATCAAATTTCATTAAGGCAGCATTGAAATCTAAATTCCCTTCTATATGCATTGAACATATGTATCCAAAAAAGCAGTTGATCTAAGAAAAAAGTGTGACTTTATTGTTTCATATTAACATATAGTCCTGAAATTAGGATATATGTCTAACTATCTCTACTAAATCATAATACAATCAGAAAAGTTACCAGAGTGTTTCAATATTAGCTATTGGAAAGAGAAAACTGAGTTTGGGCAAAGCCATTTGAGATTCTAGGAAATAATTTGTGTGGAGTTAATGAAAAGGAACAAGGTATTTTTTTTTAAATTATTGAAAAATTGCATGGGATTATGCTGTAGTTTCTGATTTCCCCTCAATTTCAATTTAAAAAAAAGAACATGTTTAACAACAAAGAACTTGAAATTTTATAGAGGCAAGATAAGGGACAAAAGGTTAGGAAGATCATGGTGGAATTTTTACAAAAGGAAATTTAGTCAGATGGTAAATTGAGTCTAATTATATTCAGGGACAGGTTAAAGTAATCAGGAGGTAAGAAACCCAATTAAGAGATAAGCTTGATAATATATATGGCCCAATAAAGTACAAAAATTAAAAGATAAAAATAGAATGCTTTTGTATAAATTCTGAATAAATTTAAAAAGGGATATTTAAGAAATAAACTTAGAATTAAAATTACTAAACTAAATTTGATCAGCTAGATTGGTCTTGAAGGAAAGTAAGTTTCATTTTGTGTAATGAGAAAAAGAACCACCAGCTTTTTGTGTAATTTTTACCATTATATAATTGCTTTTAGATTATTAAATTTTGATTATTGCAGAACAGTTTTATGAAAGATGAAGTGAAAATAAAATCAACCATTTTGATTAAAATCATTCCTTTTTCTTTCTCTTCGTTTCCTAAAGGCTGTTTCTGAGTTATTTGAAAATAAAGCTTTGAGAATTGGTCTTTCCCTTTTTTATTTAATGTTATGAGTTTGTTGGAAAATTTCATTGTATGCTGTTAGGCTTTCTTTCACTAAGAATTGTGGATACATTCAGTGCAAGAAGGGCTTTGTATGTGCATTACCTTAGAAACTGTCTGATTCAGCTGTAAAATTCTGTGTGTCCTGCAGGTTGAACATGTTAAATTCTGTATGTCCTGTTTATTGGCCAGTGTCTACAGGAACTTAAAATTAAAGTCATCAACAATGTTTTATGATAGAATTGAGATGGCATAAGAAATAAAGAGGTACAAAAGAAACAAGGAAAATTATAATTTTAAAATTAGAGTTTAGAAAAATTTGTAGCTTCTGGACATAGCATTTATTGAAGATTGTTTCTCTTCTGAGGAAATTTCTAAGGGTCTTAAAGATGATAAGGTTGTAAATTGAACATTAGGCTTTACTTTTCCCTTATAAAATATGCTCCCTTCTACCACACTATCCATTTTCTAGGAAGCACACTATTGAAAGGATAACATATCTCAACTTCAAAAATAAGAAAATGATTAACATTAACATAGCCTACTAAGTGTATAAAATACAGAGACACCAAAAAATGCAATCTAAATAACCTCTTATAATGGGGGCTGGGGAGATGGCTCAGTAGAATAAACGCTTCCTTGGCAAGCGCAAGGGCCTGCGTTCAATCCCCAGTTCCGCAAAAAAACAAAACAAAACAAAACAAAACAAAAAAAAACCAAGCAAACAAAAAAAAAAAAACCTCTTGTAAGAATATCTTTAGGAAAGACTGAAGCAGAGAGTGCTTCTTAGTAAACAGATATTTTTATATTTTCTTCTAATATACTTAGCTCTAGGCACTTACTTTTCCATAAAGAAAGACAGCTATATTAATTCTTCAGTATAAGACTTTGACTCAATCCTGGTTATATTGCTTGATTTCCCACTGATATGAGAGACCTCAAGAAGAATTTTGTAAAATTCAGGCTCTGCAGTGGTTCAACTTTCTTACAAAACATCTCTATGAAATGGGAGCTGTTTATGTTGAGCTGAACTCTGCTCTATATTCCCTGATTTCAAGTGTTCCCATATGCCTAAGAGAATGGTAAACCACTGTGAGGCAATCAAAATCAGTTTAATATATATTCCTATTTTGCAGGACACATAGTAATTATCACTTGCAATTTGTCAACTTAACTTGAATAAGATCTTCCTAACATATTAGTAAATTCTGGGTATATTTGTGGATATTTGACATGTAGGCCACCAAACTGAGGGGAGAAGATCCAGTCCAAATGTGGGTTGCACCAATCAATAGACTTGGGATAAACAGGTAGAATAAACAGGAAAAGAAGAAAATATTCACCCCCTTCATTTTTGGAGGTGCTCTGCTCTTTGCTATTGCATTTTGACTTTGTCAACATTTATTTACACTTTCCAATGTAGACTATTTAGCTTTCTAGTAAACTCATATATGTGACTCTGAAGTGAGCTTCCAGGCCTTTGACCTTAAACAGTCATTGGACTCTGTGATTCTTCAGTGACAGTAAGCAATTTTGTATTATTTTGTCTTATATCCAGTGAAAGGCCACCAGGACACTTCTTTTGATACTGTATGCTTACCTAGTAAATTTCTTGTATAATCATACATGCATTTTATTTTGAATCTGTTCCTCTAGAGAACCCTCATACAGATTTTGCTATAAAAGAAGTAGTTTTGTAGCTGTAACTATACCTGACCATGTTATTTAAATGCCTTTGGAATGATGGGAAAGGTTTGAATATTCTAGCTTGGGAAGCCCTAGAATGCTGTAAACTGAGTTTGATGAGGGATTCTGGTGAGAGCTCAGAAGACCGAGGTGCTGATAGACACATGGATAATAAAAGCCACATTCAGGAGGTTTCAGTTGGGAACAAGGTCTCCCTTGGCAGATAAAGGCCATGGCAGAAAATTCTGTCTATATTTTGGCCAACTCCTGACACTTTGTGGGTGACTACAATGAAGGGTGACAGATTAATTAACCTGATGAATAAAATATCAAGGTAGTTCAATTTTCAGGTGGAAGCATGAATACTGTTGGCAGCTTTTAGTCAGATCTATGTGAAAAATCAGCATCATGAGCAAAATATCAGTGTGTAATGTTTGGAATTTTGCCAGAAATTAAGCATAAGTTGGGGCTCCATGAGGGATGGTTACTAAAAAGATTATTATTAAAAGCAAGTCAAATACTTTGCCTGAAGAAAATAGGAAAAATGCCTTGATGGCATCCAAGGAATCAGCCAGACCTCATTTGCAAGTTCCAAGGTATAAAAAATGACAAGACTTTTGAAAAGGGAACATCAGGCACCCTTCAAAAGAACAGCCCATGCACTTGATACCACATGAGTCAGTTCACAAATGATTAACTATCCAGGAATCTGCAGCCATGATTTAAGGGGACTTACTTACCATTTGAGCTGGCAGCAGATCTTGGCATCATCTATGTGTTGCTAGTTTTTCAGGCATGCAGAATGTAGGAATTTTAGGATCATGGAGGTTTCTACCCAGTTTCAGAAGAAGGCCTGGGAAATTACAGTGTGCCCCTGAGAGAGCAATGTATGATGCTGTGACAGTGAAACCCAAAGTGCAACCCAGGAAATTAAGCCAGGAACATGACACATCTCAGAAAAGTTGCAGGCAGTGAGCAAACCACCCCAAGATAGACTATAAAGTCTTCAACAAGCAATGCTTCAAGTATGGGGCTGTCCAAGCTACTAAAAGTTCTCATCTCCACAACTTTCCCTGGCTGTTGGGCATAGAACTATAGGATGCAATGTTTGCCCTGCTGGATATCAATGTTGCTCTCGTCTTATTCCTTTCTATCCTCTTACTACCTCTTGGAGTGGGAACATTTACCCTGTACAATTGTATGTTGAAAGTGTTTGGCTTTGATTTATTCAGCGACTTACAGTTAAGAATTTAATCTGAGTCTGAGAAGAGACTTTGGAGTTGGACTTTTCACCAATACTTGAACTGTTAAAGCTTTGGTGACCTGTTGGGATTGACTAATTGCATTTTTTAAATTTTATTTTATTTTATTTTTTTAGAGGAGGGTCTACAGGGTATTCAGGGTCTTACTGCTACACCAGACTCATATTGATTCTGTTTACAGCCACCTAAGAGCTGGGATTATAGGCGTGTGTCACCATGCCCAGTCTCAATTGGCATCTCAGAGTGTCCCAAGGGCAGTACCGGCACAGCAGACCTGGGGATGAAATCCCTGGCCCCTGGGTCTGCTTGCAGGAGCTTTAATCTGCTGAGCTATTTGGCTGGCCCCTAGATTTTTCATAAAATATGTACATATGCATCTTTTTAGGACTAGGGGCAGAATCTTATAACATTTCTCCAATAGCTTCAGGTGTTTAAAAAATGTTGCATTCTGGGGCTTGCTAGCTAACTTGCTGTTAATATGTGGGGTCTAATTGGAAGAGTTGGGCCATGCATGCATGCTCTGGAAGGATCATCCTCTCTACTTCCTGGCCACCATGAAGAGCATAGCTCTCTCCATGCAGGGCTTCCATCAGGGCGTTTTGACTGGGAGTCAACTGACTATGAATTGTGTCCTTTTAAAACCATGAGTCCACAGGTCAACAATTTCTGACAGTGCCAGTCAAGTGGAAGACCCAATACTATTATGGGCTACTGGACTCTTTTAGAATATTTTGCCGAGTTTACACACCTATAATATTCAAATAACAGAACTTAACAAAGGGGATACAGATGAATGTCCATTTTGTATCTGTGTATTCAAAGTGGTTAGGATAGATATATAGTTACATTCTCTTAATGAATAGAGTGATTTGTTCTAATAGTGTTTGTAAATAGGATATCATGTCAGATCTTATGCAGCAATTAACCACTAGGAAGAATGTATGCAATGTGTTAATTATTGAAACTGTCCTACCAATTTGATTTGAAACTGTCTCATTGCTATTTGTTTCTCAATAAAATGATGAAAAAAAAAGAACAAGAATGTAAAAAATAAATAAATAAATAAAACCATGAGTCCATATAAACCTGTTTTCCTTCAACTGGCAGGTATTTGGAATTTTGTCTTGGTAATGAAGAGATCCCTGAGACTGTATTTTTCCAATGAGAAATGAATTGCCTCTACTCAGGACAACTTCGGCACAGAGTCTTATCAAGGGAGGAAGCAGACAAATTCAAAAGAATAATATGTTACTTTGGTCCTGTTTTGTGCAGCAGTGCTTAAGGCAGCATCGCCCAGTAATTGGTAATCATTAACCATTAGGCCATTAGGATGCCTGAGCACAGAGCCTATCACTCTGGACTTTAGCTTCTGATTGAAGCATCTAAAATTGCCATAGGCTTGTGATACAATGTCCAACATTGTAGATGATCATTCATCAGCCCAAATCATTTACATTTCAAAAAATTCTCAGAGTTAGTGGTCAGTTGAAGTGAATTATTTAAATTACATGCCTGTTGTGTTATCACTAGGAACCAGATGAATAGGAGATTAATCCACAGGGTTTATTGTGGACTTTCCTTTATAAGAGTACTCTTTCCCACAGCCCTTCTCCTTCGCTCCATTTATCACTTTACTCCTTAATACTGAGCCTCTTTTCTTGTTCTAGCTACATCAGAAACATTCAGTAGACTCATACCCTGTTAGTACCACTAAGCCTGAGAATTACTTCTTTACAGTAGTCTTGTCTCATGACTGGGTCCAGGATAAATACTAGTGTTTTATGTTTCTTTCATTTTCCTGGTGAAATCTGCAAAGTTTCAGTATTTTCCAGGGAAGTTGTTGTTACAGAATATAAGAGAACGAACTATTTTCTCTTCTGTTGGTGAGGAATTGCGAGATACAAAGTCAAATGCCTTGAGTGCTCCCTTCATAGACTTTCAAGAGTTTTCCATGCTCCTGAAAAATGAACCAAAAATAGGACAGTTGAATGTAGTAATAGTAGAGAGGGCATAGTGGATAAGTTTAATTTGTTCAATCTTTTTATATAATGTAAGTGTTAACAGTGAAACATGTTAAATATGGTGGCAGATAATTAATATCAATGTTATAAAATTGGCACTGGGTAAATAATAGATTATAAATAACAAAGCAAAGTTAGTACTTCTTAGTACAAAATGCATTGGTTATATAGCCTAAGGGTCTCCAGCATCCACCCAAAAGTGTTTAACCAAATTATTTTGTTCTGGTAAACATATATTTGGTTTAATATAAAATCTTTTCATAATGTTGTACCTCCTGAAGTTGATCAAATAATGGTAGGCTTCTAAGATTCTTGTAATTATTTTACTTTTTAAAACTAGTAATTTCAGGTTTCACAGAACTCTCTTGTACATCAGTGCTTAGAAAAAGTGCAGCTGTGGCTTACCTAAGTTACACACTGCAGGATTTATGGAGAGGCAGAAAATAAGCTTTGGGACCTGCAAGGGTGGAGGAACTCAGGTGCTGGAGGCACTCCTGTAGGATAGGTTGACTTGAGGTCTCAGTTTGTATTTCACAAATTAGTAATGTTTGGAGGTAAAAACCAAGGGAGTCATAGTAGGGAATTTCTATGGAACCCTATTGAGAATAAGCTGAAGAATGCATACCTTTCCTTTGCGAGATGTGACTTGTAAGTCCTCACATATAGTTATCTCTACTGGACACCAGTGTAGCGAGATCAAAACAGTCTGGCATTTGTGAAGTGGTTGATCAGGAAACTAGTGTGGAAGAGTTTGTATGTTTTGAAATATGTCTAGAGTAGCAGCCTATTTCTGACATTAGAACCAATCACATAGTCTACATTTGTTAAAAATGTTCTACAGATTGCTTCTATTTTAAAAGTGTATTCTATAGTGAACTTTTGTTAAGGCACATGTTGTGGCTTGGTGTCTTGCAAGGCAAACAATGTAATACAGGACACATTTTATAATAGTATTTTATAATGAATCACCCAAGAGTCATAACTGAGAAGTGCAAAAAATCTGTCCACACACATACGCACTAAAGATTCCAGCTGAGGGCCTTGATCCTAATAACCTGCATGCATCCATCTGAAAACCTAGAGCTCATAACAATGACTCCCACAAGCACAAGTGGAGGCCTAGAGCCCCCAGCAAAAGTCTCACGAAGGTCCACTTCTCTGATCTGTGCCGGGAAGGCCCAAAGGTCAGCGGTGGAAGCTAGAAAGTCTACACCGGCAGGGTGAAGGATCTGTGCCTTCGGCTGAGGGACCAGCACTGGAGCCAGGAAGCAACACTCAAGGTAATCACCAGAGCTCCCTCAAAAGTACTATAGCCATCCTCAGCAACAGTGAGGTCTCAAGCTCCTCCAGCTACGAGGAAAGCCAAGTTACATCAGGAAAGCCAGTGCAACAAGCTTCTTTATGAGGCTGAGCAGTGTACCATCTTCTGTGGAGCTAGGAAGCCATGCTGAAGATGAAGGACCAAAGCTTCTCTAAAGTTCATCAGGAAAACCAGCACGATGAAGTCCTCCAGCAGAACAGCTCAAGAGAACTAGCATCTTCCAAGAGCTCCAACAGCATCTCAAACAGCATTTAGGCAGCTTCTCCTGTTCTCCCTTTATGCTGCTGGCAACAATCCTCAGGTGGGCCTCCCATGCCCAGCACCATGCTAGTTCGTTTCAGCTAGGTGTAAAAAGTTGTCCACCAGTTAGCTATCCATTAAAGCATGGCTTCATACTGGCTTGTCATTTTGCTTGCCCTCATGCTCCTTGGTCTATCAAGTAAAATGTGATTTCCTACTGGAGTCTTTGATAAATATGCAGGGCTGTTTCCACTGTTTGAGTAAGCTGAAAGAGCACTTGACAGGTCATCTAGTTTAGTTGAATCATGCCTGTATTTTTTACACAACTGTTCATTTTATGAAAAAAATACAAAACTTTCCGTGATGTTTTGCCTTGTTCCAAAACCAGGTGAGCAAATATACCCTTAGGATCTAGTCCAGGAAAGTTTTAACTAGCATATTTGTTTAACAATGGCTTGAAGTAAATAAAAGACTTGATAGTGAGTTGACATGATTTTTCTTTATGCTAATGTGAAATTTGAAGGGATAGATGAACTAGAGTTGAAGTTGCCTTCTTGATTTTTAAGAAATAGAATTGTGTTTTATAACAAAAATAAACTTTCATTGATTTTGCTGAAGTATCTCATTTTTCATCATACTGTGACTCATTCAGAAATGAAAAGGGAAATCCTTTATGAATCAGATGCCACTTTGAGATAGAGGTATTGCACTTTTTCTCTTTCTTTCAAATCAACATTGCCCTTCTAGATTAGTATCATGCAAATAACAACCAAAAATCAACATACGTAAAAGCAACAGAGTATCCCAGAGTTCCAGTTGTTGGTTTTATGCTGTCAGCACCTTTTCCAGGAAAGCAAAAAACATTGGCCTGTAGCCACTTAAGTGATGTCCTTGGGTGAAATGGGATAAGATGTATACTTTCTGTCTTTCTGGAATTCATAGTTCACTTACAGAACCCCCGCTCCTAGCAACAGAGACTCAGGGCCCCATATGTCCATTCTTCACCATTCTTTCAGTGATGGAATTTCTGAAAACAATGCTGGAATCAGAAGGCATGCTCAGAGAGTCTGCTTAAACTTGGGTGGTTGTATCCTCAGAATTGAGTTCATTCATGTTTCTTAGAAGTCTTATCTTTCTCTTGATAAAGGAAAGAGTCTTGCTTGAGAAATAGCACTTATAGAAAAAAATACCATGCCCATATCTACAGAGAGGCATCCCTTCATCATGGATTTCTCTGTGACCATGAGGAGCACTTGTAAGAACTAGACCAGTAATTTGTACTTTGGGGCTTTGAGAAAAACCTTCATTATTAATTATTGAGGTTTAAATGAGGTAAGAAAAAACAATCAGGCCTGCCTCAGCACTGATACTGTGTGAATATTGATACTGTATGCTTGGTCTTGAGTTCTTTTTTTTGCTGCTCCATAATCACATGGCTACTGTCAGGCATCTGAAAGCTGGGTTTTAGGTTAGAACCAGAACTAATATAAACTCAGGTCTGGATTGTGTTTATTTCTGTGAGAACTTTTTATTTTTGTTGAAGGATTTTGGGGAATGATCTTTACCCTCAATTTGTTTTAGTTGACCTTTTCCTCTAGGTTTTCATCTGAGGGTGAGTTACTCATGTCTGCACAGAAATTAACCTGAGGAACAAGAAATAAGTATGTATTTCCCATTAAAAGTTTCCTAGAATAAATATTGAGGTTTCTGGGGAAACAGATGGCAATTCAGCTACTGTCAGTGACTGGTTTGTGTTCTTGGTGGCTGTATCAGTGATAGTTCGGGACTTGCCAGGGGTAAGGTCAGACTTTCTTGTCACTCTGTCTCAAAAGTAAGCAAATCAAATGTTACGGAAAATGGAATTGATCAAAGGATTATTTATTTATGATACAGAATTGCAGAGAATTGGAGTTTATCTGTGTGACCTATTTTAATATTTCTCAACATTTGTTGGGGGCTTGTGGTTTAGCTCAGTTGTTTAAAGCACCTGCTTGGGAAACTCAGGTAGGTGCAGGGGATCGTGGTTCCTGGCTCCACAAGCCACACCAAACCCACCCTTAAGGCCGCCTGAGTGAGGGAAAAAAATCTCTTTCAACATTTGCTTAAGAGCATAGGATTTATAGTGAAATGAGTCTGGCTTGGGATCATTTATGAATCAACAGTGTAAGCTTCTTCAAGATGCCCAGTATTCCCAATATTGCAAAAGCTACCTAAAAACATGAAAGTCAAATTGCAATGATTTAACTAGTTATTATGAACATTATATGAAATAAACAATTTAGTTTTAGGATTGGGAACTGGTTCCACAGTTTTGTATTCAAAATACATTCAAAACATTTTTTCAAGGGCTTGCCAAATAGCTCTGTGAATTAAAGGGCATGCAAACAGGTGCAGGGGCCAGGGGCTCGATCCCCAGGCCTGCTGTGCTGGCCCCCTGGGGCACACTGAAATGACAATTGAGACTGGATATGGTGGCACACACCTTTAATCCCAGCTCTTGGGAGTCTGTAAACAGGAGAATCAGTAGGAGTCCAATCTAGAAGTGAGACCCTGAATACCCTGTAGACCCTTCTTTAAAAAAAAAAACAAAACAAAAAACCAAAATCAAAAAACATTTTTTCAGCAAGCATTTTAATTTAATATTTTATGAGCTTGATCTCTTTGATTATTCAATTTAGAATATTTAACATTTTATTTGTAATAATTAATATTTTTCCTGGTTACAATGGGGAATAGATAGATGAATCTAACAATAATCAAATATGTAAAAATGGTCTCTATAACCTTCTTAGATTGGAATCAGACACACGCGAAAATAGTGGACCTAAGATGATCTTAAAAGTTTTGAAGAGGTAAAAAAATCTTCATATTGTATTTTGCTTACTAGGCTGATTTATTTCTAATACAGGTGTTTTGAATTACTCATAATTACTTAAACATATTACCCATAATTCATTTCTTATAGCATTCTCCTGATTTTTTTTAAAAGAAGGGTTCCAAGCTAGTGAGATAGCTCATCAGACTAAGTGCTTGCTTAGGGAAACTCAGGGACAGGGGTTCAATCCCCTGTCCTACATGCCATGCTGGCCCCACCCCCTGGCACCCTGAGCCAGCTACCAAGACTGGGTTTGGTAGCACACACCTGTAATCCCAGTGCAGGAGCAGCTGAACACAGTAGAATCACTATGAGTCCAAGCTGTGTAGCGAGACCCTGTACCAAATACTTTTCTTTTTAAAAGAAGGGTCCCATTTGATGATGCTGGATGATTTCCATGAAACTAGCCACAGTTAGAAAGGCAGTTCTGATACTTGGTTCAAGAAAGATGACTACGTGAAAGGGAGACAGGCCTCACTGCCATTCCTAGCAAAAGTGCAAGTGTATATCCACTTTCATGATCACGAACTGATACTGACCACTGAATATTTCATTTCTGCACATTGGCATGATTTCTCAATGGCATGGGGAAGGAAAGAGTAGCTAAGTCTTACTGAGAATGCTCTCCAGGTTCGATAAAGTCTTAGATCTCAGAAGAGTTTTTAGTGGCAAGAAAGCCAAGTAGGAATAGTTTCAAAAAGTGAATTGCCTTTAATTAGCTGCTTAGTAGAGGAGTAGTTATTGAGTAAAAATAAAACATCCATTAAAAGTTGAGGGCCTTGTAATAGACATAAGCAATTTACTTTCTTTTTAAAGTTACTTAAGCTCTAAAGATAACAGCAATTTTTCTATTTTAGTTGTGTAATGCTATAACAAGCAATATATTTTAGATCATATTTATTATCTGATACAGAATCACAGATATATGATTTATGTTTTGGCATGCAGTGAGGAGAGGCCTTGAAAAGCTATTTAGTTTAACAGCTTTTTAAAAATGTTTGGGGGCTGGGGAGATGGCTCAGTAGAATAAAAGCTTCCCTGGCAAGCACAAGGGCCTGAGTTCAATCCCCGGTTCTGCCAAAAAAACCCAAAAGTTTGATTTTATGTTCTTTATATGTTTTATATAAAATAAGACACCATACTAGTCTTCTTTTGTGTGTTCGCCTAGCTCTCTCTTTCTCATGTATAATTATTATTTTATATCACTGCTATTCCCATTATTTTAGAATTACAACAAACTTACTAATGTAAAACATTATAGAAGCTTATAATTATTGCTTAGTTTTTTGACATACACTTAGTCATATGTTTTATTATTTTAGGCCACATCTTTTATCAGAAACAGTACCGGTTAGAGCAGTGGTTCTTCTGAGGAACAGTGGTCCATTCTAGGAACTTTGTGTATGCATTGAAATTTATTGCCACAATGATTGTCTCCTACTAATGTACTTGACACTCTTGCTCAAGAAAGAATTGTCTGCCTGGCAAGCACAAGGTCCTGAGTTCGAACCCTGGTAGAGAAAGAAAGAAAGTCCTTTAGTAAAATATTTGAATGACCCATCGGATTTGCATGTAAATGAGAAATATGTTTATAAACATGCATATTTATCATTGTCTGAGCCTAGATTTCATTTCATTTTACTTATAAGCTCAAATTGCTATTACCATAATTTTAGTGTACCCAAAGTGTTCCAGCAAGACTGCTTCTGTAAATTGACAATATTTTTCTTTAGTTTGTTGAAAACTTCTTTAAGAGATGCCCAACATTTCAGAAAATGACATGCCCAAAGGCTGTGCTTCTAGAAATATTTAAGAACATGAAACAGAATAATCATGTGCATTCAAGCTGTGTTATTGCATTTTATCCAGACTAATGCCGCGTGGAAATTGAGATAATTTCAGTTTGAATGAATATCTTTAAGAATTCCTATAATTTTGTTTAGTGAAATTCTTTATTTCTGATTTTTTTACTATTTTTTTATTCTCTTTAAAAAAAGAAAATGTGATATCCAAAAAAGAAATTAAAGGGCTGCTTTTAAACAAATATTTCTTTGCTATTACACTTAGTTTAATATATTGAATTTTTATGATGTGTAAATGTAGGCTGTGCTCTATTGTAATATTTTAATTTTTTATGTCATTGGCTCTTAAAAAGAAAATGAAAAGGGCATTCATAATATGTACTGATAAGTGATTTGGACTGAGGAACTGTGAAATAGAGGACAGTTATATTGTGTAATCTTCCCATATCTTCTATATCAGTTAGGACCATGGGGCAGTGTTTCACACCACATTTTTCTTCTAGTGTCTGTGGGTCAGAGTGCCATAATGTCTTAGTTGGGATGTCTTAGTTGGGTTCCCTTCTAGGATACAATCAAAGGGTTGGCGAGGACTTTTGGCTAATCATAAAGCTTGAGTAGGGAGGAATCTGCTTTCTGCTGATGTGGTTCTTGTTAGAATTCTAATCCTTGAGGCCTACTAGACCAAGGAGTTGGGATCCTGCTGTCTGAAGACCACCTTACTTCCTCATCATGTGAACTTCTCCAGTGTAGCCATGTGCTGCTTCATTGTAGCTACTAATGGAGAAAGTCTGTAAGCATGAGACACATTGTAGTCATAGGCAGCACCTTCATGAAAGCGATAGGCCTGCATCTTTGCTGAACTTTATCCATAGGAATCATGTTACACATTTCAGCCCTACTCGAGGAGGGTTTCTCACAAAGGCAGGGGTAATTGTGGAGGAGTTTAGAATCTTTATCACAGCCAGGTTCCAGAAGTGCTAGGTGGAAGGGATGAACTCTTAGAATCCAAGTAGCTAATGGATTTTACAGTATTCTAAAGACCAGTCATTTTGTCTATTCTTTTGAAGGTAATTATGCTTAGAGCAGAGAGAGAAATAGAATACTAGAACATGATCTGTTTCCAAACTCTTTTTAGACCACAGTCCTTGCTAATACCAAGTGAATTTATCTGACAGGGCTTTCTGCAGTTTAAGGTATAGAGATGCAGGCATATCTTATTCATATTTCACGCAATTTAGAATTTTCTTATCCAGATGACTTAGCGAGTTCTTAGATTATTCAAAGTTTGAATCAGGATCAGATTTGGAAGAGACAGGGAACACTTATAGAGCCAGAATTATTCATTGTATAAATGTTTATTGAGCAATCTGTTGTGTGCTGGTCATTGTTAAAAAAAAAAAAGGAGGGCCGGAGACTACCTCAGGGGCTGTTAGCTTCTGGGGTCTTCATTTCAGTAGTGTAGAAGAGTATTTGTAGGAAAAATTAGGCTTTTGGAAGTATACAGGTGCAGATTAAAATCATACTTCCGCTGTGTGATCTTAGCTTGCAAATGCTACCCTCCGATACTTCATTAAGAATTTGATCTCCTGTTGCCTGTGTTGCAGGACTTTTGTGGTGATTTTAAAACATCCATTGCCCTTGGATATTAATATGAAATCCCTTCACCTGATCTCCCCATGCAATAAGAAGGATCATTATCAAATAGCTATAAAGTCAGATGTTGGTGCTCAATTGGCTCCATAAAAGTATACAAAAGTCAAAAGTGTCAAATATTTAAGTAATTACCAAACAGAATCTCTTTAGTTATATACAGTTCATTTTTATTGTTGTTATAAGGCCTCAGAATCATTCTCAGGGCTCTTTGTTCATTATTTACTATGACTAGCACATTTTAATTGCCTAATTACACAAAAGACCTAAATGACTCAAAGGAGTATTTCTGCTAGACAGAGTAAATAATATTCTCTTTGAAAATGTATGAGGAGAGATATAATCAATTGACTGGAACACATGCATTTATCTATTTGGAATTGATCTAGTGTCCCACATTGCAAAATTTATGGTGATCCAATGGGCCATGAGAAACAGAATCCCATGACTATGCGTTAATTTAGAAACTTCATTCATCTGCATTTTATATTTTTTCACTCAATAAATATTTTAAAGTTCCTGTTCTGGTTTCCTAAGTGCTAAAAAAATTAAATTTAGGTATACATTGCTTGACAAATCAGGATAATAAATTTATTTTGGGGAAATTGAAGTGTAACAGAAATCTATCCTTTATCTAAAGCAGATTAGCTGAATTCAGTCATTTTATTTATTAAAAACTCCCATAATAATTTGCACATTTCTTTTAGTAGTTTGTACAGGAAGTGGATTAATAAGAAATGAACTGTTTTTATATCCCACTGTTAGCTGGTTGAAGGGCATTAGAGACAGCTGTCACATATCTGTTTTGAAATTTCCACTTTCTATGACATCGATTCTAAGATGGAAAACAATCCTGCTTTTCATAGGGAAAGATTATTTACTTTTATTTAAACACTTCATCATTTTTTTTTGGCCAGATGGACTCTTAACAGAGTTTCTATAGTTTTGTGATTCTGTAATTCCTTAACATTTTGTTTGTGACTTAGCTGTTCCCCCAGAGTTGTATTTAGTTTATCTGTATACGTGTCTCCTCTATTAGATTATAGACCCTTGAGGGAGGAAGATCTCTGTTCTTCATGTAAAGTTGGTCAGTAACTGTTTTGATAGCTATTTTGTAGATTTTAAAAATTTACAGGCTCCTATTCATTTTCTAAAGGTATCTGAAAAGTGTTTACACTGAAATAATGGTAATATATCATCTTGGATGTTGTTTCTTTGAAATAGAAGGAATATTTGCCTGCAAATTTCAAGGGCATTGCTCCTGATTATTTATTTTAAGATCTTGTATAAAATGAGCTTCAGGATGTTGTTACATTTGGGGCCCTTGAGAGAGTTATACATAATGAAAACTGTAACTCAGAGAAATTATGAAAGGTCTCTTTAGGAATATATGTGAAAGTTATAGTTCTTCAAATGTTGTAACCAAATAGTCAACAGCCATTCCTAATCCTGATAGAGCAAAATGGGTCTCAAAGGGGCAAATATGTGTGGCAAGGCAATGCAGCTGGATGTTCTGCAATACTGACCTCAAGGGGAAGGTAAGGGGGGCTAATAGGGGAGTGAATGTAATCAAAGCATGTTATATGCCAGTAGGAAAATGTCTCAGTGAAGCCCAATGCTCTGCATAGTTAATATATGCTAATAAAAAGAAGAGCTCTGGCATTAATTTCCACAAGAAACTGTGATGCACCTGCCTGCGTTTTCTCCCATTTCTAAGACAGTGTGAGCATTCTGTTATATTTATGATATAAAAACACTAGGCTCATCCAAAACACTGAGAACATAGAGGTTGCTTCGTGTTTATTTTATAATTTCCATTTTAAACTTAGTATTCCAATCAATATAATTTCTTATGGAATGCATAGTCTCTTAGTTCCTTGGCACTGAGCACATTTGGAAAAATGCAGTTTGTGATTTTGTCCATTCTCCTAGGGAAAACAATGATATCGTTAAAGAGAACCAATAAGAGGCATGAGAACTGAATGTACAGCAGCAATAGATACACCCAAAATATGGGCAGAGAACAAAATGAGAAGTAGGTAATAGGAAGTAGGGAAATAGATATTTTTGCAAATGGTAAGGGGTCCAACAGACAGAGGGAAGGAGGAGAGAGGCCAGGGAAAGAGGTTGAAGAAACAAATTAATATATGGTATGTGTATGTATCAGGTCTACACAAAGAGTGTAAACATTATGTCCCTCAAACATGTACTAATGAAAATAATTTTAAAAAAAGAACAAGAAAGGGGGGTCAGGAAATAATTTTAGAATACCTATGGCTTTGTGAAGATGACTGTGAGTTTATTGGTTTTATAACACGATGTCTGGAAGATATAGATTTTTTTCTGTGATCTAATCCAAGTAAATAGGAACAAATAAAAGAAATTATGTATTTCATTCTACAGCATCTTGTCAGCTACTGAATTTAATACTAGCAATAGATGCAGACTCATGCAGCACAGTGTGATTTTTATAATGTCCAAGGGTCATCAAATCCTAAATGAAACTCTAATGCTGTAAAATTATGGATTCTGAGCAAAAGACTAAAATAATTGGCTTTTAAAATATTTTTGGATAGCTCAGATGGGCTAGTCATGGGAATAGCGCAATAAATTAAGTTACTAGAGAACAGTGGAATAAAAATCTAAAATGTAAAGGGATAATGTTCTCATATTTATAAGATATATTTAGATTCAGAGGAGATCATCTGTAGAAAACATTTAGAATCATTATTGAAAAAAAATAATGCTCACTGCCCGATTTCAGGTTCTGTGTTGGATGTGTTTTTGTTGTAAAGAACAGTTGACTAGTAAATTCCTAAGAACTGTTTATACAAATGTCTACAGTTCCTTAGCAAAGAGAATATGGTGCCTGGAAGTTCTCCTTGCAATTACAAATACAGGGTTCGAATAGCTAAGGATAAAATGCCAAAAGAAGGTGGGTGATGGTGTCACATCCAGTGTCTGGCAAATCAGTAGATGAATCTAGTGCAGTCAGTGTATCCTGGTCCTGTGCCAAGTCCAGGGAGAAATGAATTCTGTCTTAGGCAGCTATGTTTTGTACTTAAATTCATTTGAGGCATTTCATACATGAAGCATGTTTTCCATCCTCCTTATCCCCCTAGATTTTTCTTGGCCTCAGGTCTCATTATGTTCCCCAGACTGGCCTTGAAACAGCTCTGGAATCAGCTCAAACAACTTTCTTGCCTCAGCCTTCTGAGAGACTAAAATAGCAAGCGAGTACCACGACTCCCTGCTCGTAAGAAGCGGATTTTCAGGATGTCATTGTATTGCTCGGTGTTTCCAAATTTCCACTGTGATAAAATAGGATTAATTTATTAAGATTAGAAAGACAGTCACTTTCACCAAATAATATGGTTAAGTGAGAGTTGTAACACATATCAATAGAAGTGGTGTTAGTTTTTCTTGCTTTGACCAAATAACTGAAAAGAGCAGGGTCAGTGAACCAATGCTTACATGGGCTCATGGATTGAGACGTTTCAGTCCATAGGCAGCTGGCCACACTGATATTAGGCAGATGGCAAGGCAGAAACTTTAAGGTCAAAGGACGTGGCAGGAAAATATGCTCTTTTCAAGGCAGCTAACAGGTAGGATAAAAAAGGAAGAACCAGGGGGTAAGGCCTGGGGATAAGGTTTATTCCCTAGGGTAGCACATCCGTAACCCACACCTCTCACCTAGGTACTCTCTCTTTCTAGCTTTCCAGCATCTCCAAACAAGGCCATTATATTTTGATTTTATCAACGGATGATTCACTGATGAAGATAAAGTTGCCTCAATTCAGTGACATTCCAAAATATCTACTGACAGATGAGGTCTTTGGGAGACGTTTTAGATCAAAACTACCAGACCCATTCGTGAAAACCGAGACGTTAGACTGGTTATTGGAAATAAGAAACAGAATTTTTCCATTAGGAAATACACATTTTTTTATTATAAAATGAGTAATAATTAGTGACAAAGTGCATGTAAGGTGGGTGTAATATTATGTTCCTCAGAAAGACAGAATATTACAAATTTACCCTTCTAATAGTTTTCCATGGGTGTAAGTACTTGAACATTTTCTCTAACATTAGTTAAGCATCACTTGGTGATGGTACCAAAAATAATGTTGCATAAGAATGTTTTAATGTGTTATTTTCTGCTATAAGAAATATATTCTTATTAATTTTATTAGAAATTTAGAAGGATGCAAATGACTATGCAGAATTTAATTTGCAGAGATGCTCCATCTTGATGTTTTAGTCTATTTTCTTCCAGTTTTTTGTTTTGCCTAATTTTATACAGTTATTAGTCAATTTAATATGTATAAAACGAAGTCTTTGAGTAATTACAAAAATAAACACATGTTCAGCTTTTGAGAAAAACTATAAAAACAGTGTAAAGTAAAACTATTAGACATCTAGAAAATAGTAAAAATAATCTGGAGCTACTTCTGGGGCCAAGGGTAGAAAAATCAAGCTAAACAAAAAGATAGAAATGTCATTTCCCATCATAAATTATCCTGTGTCCTTTGAATATATGTGCAGTGTATTTCATAATTAACTCAAGTCATTTCATGGGAGACCTGAAATGTATTGTGAAGGGGAACAACATTATTAGTATATGGTGGTTAGCTTGAAACAGAAATCATCAATGATTTGAATGCGTGCTTCAGACCACAGACCACACATATAAGCTTTGGGGAGGCAATGGACTAATAAAGCTCTCGCTGAGTTTTTGTCTCTTCCTATAGGAGGGACTGGGAATGACAAACAGTAAACTAAGCCTGCAGCCTATTTTCTCTCTGCATAAGATTCAAAGGAGAGATTTTCTGGCTGTAGTGAACTAAAAACAGCCTCATGCTTTAGCATACTGTGAAGCCTTTCTGTACAATGGATTCTTCCCTTTCCTGACATGTATTATTGAAGAGGTATAAAGCTAAGGTTTCTTGGGATGAGATGAGTTTCAAAGAAAGGAAAAGAAAAGAAAATTTAATCAGTGAACATAGTTCTCTAGTATTTTCCATATAGTACTGGTACTGTTTTGCCCTGTTTCAGAGAAGGCTGCAGATCAGCATCCAGATGAATCAGTGAGCAGACCACCTTGCTGTGACACAGCCTGGTGAATTAAGTGATAAGATTAGGAATGATGGCTACACAGGAGAGAAGAGGCAGACTTAATGTGAAGTATTTTTAAAAGTTTTAGGCCTTCAATAAATGCAGGGAGGAGAGAGAGAGAGAGAGAGAGAGAGAGAGAGAGAGAGAGAGAGAGAGAGAGAGA
>NW_004524664.1:11261087-11264485 GCF_000260255.1 Octodon degus | reverse complement strand
ATTTGAAACTGTCTCATTGCTGTTTATCAATAAAACTTTGAAAAAAAATAAAAGGCTTCAAATGGGCCAGCCAAATAGCTCAGTGGATTAAAGTGCCTGCAAGCAGGTGCAGTGGCCAAGGGTTCTATCCCTGGTCCTGCAGTGCGGGCCCCACCCCCAAGACATGTTGAGATGGCAATTGAGGCTAGGTGTGGTGGTGCAGGCCTGTAATCTCAGCACTTGGGAGGTTGTAAACAGGAGAATCACTAAGAGTCCAACCTAGTAGTGAGACCCTAAAAACCTTGTAAACCCTTCCCTAAAACACAGAAAAAAATAAATAAATAAAAGGCTTCAGAAAGATAAACTAAATCATGGGATAAAATATTCATAATCCACTTAGGACTAGCATTTCAAAATGAATAGTTAACATAAACAATAGCAATCAATCTAGAAAATAGACAGAAGAGAAAGTAATATTTCACTGAAGTTGATCTAAAAATGATAAATACTACGTGAAAAGGTGTTCAAAATTATTGAGCATTGGAGAAATTCAACTTAAAATCATAGAAAAATATGCTTGCTTACCTATTATAATGACTAAAATAAAACAGTGACAAAACAAAATATTGGCCAAAATAAAAGAAACTGGATCACTCATACATTGCTAGTGAGAGTGTACAATGGTGCAACCACTTTGGAAAAGAATTTGACAATTTCATTAAAAAGCACACAATTGCAATGCTAGGTAATATCTCAACTTAGTGCAAAGTTTTATTTAAGCAAGAACCTATACACAAATGTTCACAGCAGTTTTAGTTGTAATAACTGCAGAGGAGAAGCAGCCCAGATATACTCTGGTGGGTGAATGGCTAAGCACACATGAATATATCTATATCTTAAAGTAGTACTCAGCAAGAAAAAGGGACAGATATTGATCTGTGCCGCGATCATTGTGACTCACCTGAATACTGTGCTGGGAGCAAAATCCCTGTTTCCAAAGCTTACATAATATATGGTTTTAGTTTTGGAACATGTTAGAATAACAAAAGTTAGGAAATGACAGATTAGTGGTTGCCAGGGATTGGGTTCATGGGATGGCATTGGGAGGGGAGTGGCTGTGATTATAAAAGTAGAACATGAGAAATACTTTTGAAAACTGAATTGACTGTATGAGTGTCCTGTCTCCTGGATGTGGGACTATACCACAGTTTTATAGATGTTTCCATTGAAGAGAGGGTGTAAGGGGTTCGTGGGATTTGTGCTATTTGTTACAACTACTGGTGAGCTTATGTTTGTCTCACAATGATAAGTCTAAACTTGTGATACTGCTTGACTTTGTCATTTATCAAACTACTGTTTAAATAGCATTTTCATATAATAGGTCTGCCACTGAAAACTCTATTGTGCCTTCCCTTTAGTTCCTACTTTTGGATTCTGTTTTGGTGACCTCTTAGGATACATTTACTAAAGAAATTGTAGGTCTCTTTTCCCAGTTGAGGATGACCTCGATGTTGGCAGATAATTTAGTGTCTACTGTCACAAATAATACAGTACTGTGAAATGGTTGAATCAGAGGACAGTAGTTTCAGGGAAGTAGCTAATATATATGTAAATTTATTTCATGATCAAATGACCTTTGAATTGAGATTAAGAATGCACTAAAATTTATATTAAAATACTTCACTTGTGTTAAAAGTTTTAATGATTTTTTATTTTTTTTCTATGAGGATTAGATAATGCCTCTTTAATATTATAGTTTGTTATATAGCATATTGCGCATTTGATTACTACCTATTCAGCAGTAGTGTGGGTGTTGGAAGTGGTGAAAACTAAAATTTTAACAATTTTATCATTGCTTTTCTGATAGGCACAAATACATGAAGGATCTGAGATTTTCTTAATATATTTATCTGCTGTAATCATGAATTAAAATGAACTCCTAGAGTTTTTCTTTTATTTCAGAATTTTAGAAAATGCTCACATATTTAGTAGAAATAAATGCAAATTTTCTGGCAAAAAGGGAGGAGCACAGCTTGTTTTCAAAAGATATCTGAAAGTATAATATTTAGAGTAATGTGTTATGCTAAAAAAGAATAGAGAGAAAAAATAAGTGAATAAAAAGATAAAAAAAGACTTTTCTCTTGGGTTGAGGGGATAGCTCAGCAGTCTAAGCATTTGCCTGGCAATTGCAAGGAGCTGGGTTTGATCCCAGGAACTCCTGTGCTGGCCATCGAAAACAGGCATGGTGGCACACGCCTATAGTCCCCGCACTGGGGAGGCTGAGACACAAGGATCACTAAGAGTCAGAAGTACGTAGCGAGACCCTATATTAAATAAATAAATTAATTAAAAAAGAGTTCTCTGTATGAGACCTGTGCCTAATATACAATGTTGATTTATATATTATCTGATATAGTGTGATAAAAAGTAATAAAATAGACTATATTATATGCTGCTATATAATACAAAGAAAAAATGATTATGTTGGAGAATCTGATGATTTGGAAAATAATAAATGTAGCACTTTTGCTTTTTCATATGCCAGAATAAATTTCATAGATTTAAAGGTTAAATACCTCCTTCCAGAAACCTGAAAACCTCTGAGCAATGTGTGTCTACATACACACGTAACACAGACTCACACACAAAGAGGTAATTGGAAAAAAATAAAATGATGCAGTGAAAATGGTCTCTCTGAGCATTAAAATAGAAGGTAAATAGGAGAGATATACTAGCAGAATTGCTATATAAATGGTACATTTTTATGTTGAAAAATCACTAACATATTAAATGCTTATATTCGCTTACATCATATGTACCATATGATAGAAGTTTAATATATCCAATATATACTTTAATAAATAACAAGAAATAAATTGTCTTAAGAAAAAAGGGCAATGGCCATATACAGATAATCTCAGTAGATGAGACAAGAGGGTCTCAAGTTCAATCCCCACCTGGGCAGTTTAACCTCCTTCCTCACAAATAAGGATGAGCATGTTCAGAGGTCCTGAAATTAATCCCCAGTATCACCAGTGCAATTTATTTTGAAATATCCAACCAATTTTTATACTTACTAATGCAAGAAATTTATGTTAAAATAAAATAGCATTTTCTATTGTTAGAATGACTTTTTAAAAAGACTATTATGAGGGCTGGATTCTGGGGAGAATGGTTTGAGACTTACAGCAATGTGCAGTACCGTTGGAAGACATTTTATTTTACATGTTAAAAGTATTGTTTAGGGTTTTTTTTTTTGTTGTTGTTGTTGTTGTTCTGTTTTCAAGAAGGAGTTTTGATGTTCAGGCTGGCCTAGAGCTCATGATCTTTTTTCCTTGTCCTTTAGAATTCGGAATTATAGGTGTGTGCCTAACTTGATTCTTCCTTTCTAATCAGAATGAATATAAAATGTCTCATAT
>NW_004524664.1:11256725-11260987 GCF_000260255.1 Octodon degus | reverse complement strand
TGTAACTATACATGACAGATCACTACCACAAGGGCTAGTAAATAGAAGAGAGACATGTTTGAGGGGAAACAAAGAGTTCTGACAAGAACTGGGGACAATCCAGAACTGAATCTACAAAATGATTCTGGTCTTAGAAAATAGGATCACTATGAAGTCGGGGCTTCAGATTATTTTGTAGGAGGAAAGATAGCTAGAAGGGTCTCTAAGGAGTCAACTATACAGGAGGTTGCTGCATGGCGGATGTTGACCAGCTGTTCAGCAACTATACTGGGACTGGGGATACTAATAAGCTTATATTAAAGTGTTATGGGATTTATATTAGATAAAGGAAGGATGTTCTGATAATAGAAATATTTAAATGATGGAATATGATCCCCAAGTTGGTTAGGAAATCATTCTACTAAAATTATTTGTGTTTCATGTTCAAGAGAAATGAAAACATATTCCATGAATAACTATTATTTAAATATTTTATACTATGTGCAGATAAATGCTGCTTGTGCGTTCAAACACATGATAAGAAGATGCACTATTGATATCAGTATCTTTTCTTATTTTATATTTCTACATTTGGAATTAAAATCAAATGTCTTTTAGATACTTTTTAAAAGGAGTGTATGTTATCACATTGCCAGAAACTACTGGATATTATCATGATATTTATCTGTGTCAACATAAAAATGTTTGAAATTAGGCAAAAGAAAGATGTAATGTGTAATGTGAAGTCCTCTTCACTTCTGAATTAAGATGGTTTCGAAGTTTACCATTTCCATAGTGTTTTTCTTTGTTGATGCAAAGACCGCTGTACCAGCAGTGTGCTTCTGAGAGCAGTGATGTATTTCCCAACACGGACAACTGTCAGCCCAGGCTTTTGAAGCTTTCAAGGTTCTCGATTATCTTCTCTTCTGTTGGTCAGTGCATTTTTTTCTTCAAATATAAACCATAGCATCTACTTCTCAAATATTTACAGCTTCACAGTGGATAGACTTTCTGAATCTATTTTTTTTTCATTCACTAAAAGAAAAATAGTGACAATAATCTATAAAAAGAAAAACGGATGCAAAGTGTTTAGATACCTAAGATCTTTTTGTGGAGGATTTTCTATATCCTCATCATTAATAAATCTGTTGTTAGTGGTGTGTGTCTTTTTCCCTCTGATGATGATCCTTTTTATACTAACAAATTTATACTTTTTGATGAAAAATATTAAAATATGAGTAGGACATATTAGAAAAACCTAAAGCTCTATATTTACACTAGAATCAGATGTATTAGTTTCATATAGAGAAAGAAAAGTCTAGTCACACTAAGTCATTGTCACTGAAAGTTTTTATGATGCAAGTTTTATGGTCAAAATATAAGATCTTGGGGCTGGCGAGATGGCTCAGTGGTCTAAAGCACCTACTTGGAACAAGTTTGGCAAACCACAGGGACCACTGTTCGATCCCCCAGCGCCACATGCCAGCCAGCCCCGCCCCCTGGTGGGCTGAGCTAGCCACACACACACACACACACACACACACACACACTAAATAAATAAATGTAAAAAAAAAATTAAAAACAAAACAAAACAAAATATAAGATCTTATTTTGTCTTATAAGATCTTTATAGTAATACAAGTAGAACTCCAAAGGATCCATGAGTAACTCTAACTATCCCTTCATTTGAAACAGAAAGCATAGGTCTACCAATATAGAATCATTTTCCTAATGTTATAAATCATGAATTTTTCTGTAATGTTCTTCTAAATTGACTTTAGGAGTCTTTAGTTTCCCGCATAGATGACTGCCACTTTTCTAAAATTATTTCGTAGGTGGATCTTTTTGTACAAGAACCTCAAAATCAAATGACTTTAATTTGAAAACAAATGAGATTTTAAATTTAGGTTCATATACTAAGCTAAGCATATCTATTCTTCTTGCCTAAATTACACTGAAGTAGCAGAGAAAAAAGAATTCATTTTGGAACACGAGGAGGAGCCTAGTCTTGGAGCATGGAACAGAAGGGTATTCCCTGAAGGACAGAAGGAGACTTGGGAAGAAGCGCAGTTGGCTGTGAGTGGAGGTCAGTGGGTTCAGAGAGGAGAGGCGGTAAAGACTGAGAAACTGAAACTGAGACTGTGCATCAGGGTTGCTGTCTCCAGTTCCATGCATTTAACTGCGGTATTTATACATAGAAGTCAAGCAAGAGAATCCAAGGGGATTCAGACAGCTTCCATCTGAGGACCAAGGCTGAAGCACATGGCTGGTTACCACGCACAAGGCTGGTCCTTGGTTCTGGCTGTTAAGCAGGCACTTGCTGCATTGTACCTGCCAGCATACGACCTAAAGCAAAGCACAGCGTGGAGAAGAAATTAACACAGCACGTAATCAGTGAAATTGCCAAAAACTTATATTAAGCAGCCTAATTACTTGTATTTATAAAAGAACAGTACAACTGAAAGCACCAGTGTAAAATAGAAAGTAAAAAAAAAAATTGAAAGAAGAATAAAAGGAGTGATATGAGGGCAAGATCTCTTAGTTTTTCATTACTGGCATGATGGGGCAAGATGTATTGGTTATTTTTGTTGATGAGGAAAAGTTTTTCAATACATCACAGAATGTTTGGCAACATTCCTGGCCTCTATCCAGCAGATTCAAGTGGTAAGTAAAGCCCATGTGATGCAAGAAGAATAGAGGTTATTTAGATAAAGATTTGGTAAATTCTTTGTAGGGCAAAATCTGCACCAGTTAAGAAACATTATACCAGAAGAAATAGAAGCGATGTAGAGATGAGATATTTTAAAAATATTTAAATTAGTACCTGAGATATTAGAGAATTTATACTTTGTAAAATAAGGATTTTCTAATTTGAAAAATGGGGGAATAAAAGGACAGAAATAATATATGGAATATTTCCCCAGGTTTTGAAAAACATCTAAAAGATTCAAGGATAACTTCTGGGAGGAAAAAAAATGCAAAGTATAAAATGTAAAAAGACAAAGAAAATCTACTTAGGAAGCCCTAATTATGTTTAATAAGGTTCTAAAACCAGAGAAAAGGATGAGCAAATGAGACAAAATAATCTTGAGTTGAATTGAAGTTTCTAGACTTGCAAAAGGGCACATGATTCCAAAATGAAAGTACCCAAGTAGTGTTGAGAACAATGAATTTTAAAAGACCAGCACCAAACATACGTTAATGAAATTTTAAAACACCAATGCTAAAGGGAAGATACAAAGGTTTTGAAAAAGAAAATCCTAAACTTTTTTTGATAGGCATGAACATTAGACTCAAATTTTTAATTAGCATCCCAAAATTCTAGTTGATAATGAAATGATAGCTTCATAATTCACACAAAAATTAAATAGAAATTGTCCCCGACTTAGCATAACTGTGTGGTGCAGCAGTGATAAGCATTATGTAGAGACTCTACTTTGAATTTTGGTCCTCTGCTAATGTGTTTAAGCGTATGATCATTTTTCTTGGGTGGCTGGACAGTAGAGTGATTTGCAATTTGCCGTCAGACTCAACATCATGAGGGGAAACAACTCAGACTCAGTGGTGTACCATCTTGCTAAATTAGGATGTTCAGAAGGATAAGTATATTATATGTACTTTCAGGAAACAATACTTCAACTTATCATACACATACTATCTATTTCAAGGGAAGTCTGCACCCTATCAAGTAGAATGTGGGACTCAGAAATAAAATCAAATAATTACATGCTCAAGGGATTTTTGAGAAAGTTACAGAAGCATCTAATAGAAGACAGATTTCCTTTTCAAAAAAATGGTTGTCTTGTGATGAAAGAAGTTGCACTTAAGTTTCAAGTCTTGTGCTAAATTCAACTCAAAAAAGTCACAGTTCTTAAGTGTCAACTCAAAGTAGATCATGGACTTACATATAAAATGTAAAACTATAAAAATAACTATAGAAAAAAAGCAGAAGAGAAAATTATTTAGGCCTGAAGAATTCATATGCTTGTCACTAATAGTACAATCTATATACCAAAAAACTAATTAAGTGGACTTCATCAATATTAAAGCCTTTTATTTAAAAGGCTTCAAATGGATTTCTGCCGACTTCCTGGAACCCCCAGACCCAGTCCTAGCCCAGGTCCAGTGAGTGTGTGGAGAGCTTCCTGCTACCCTGAACCGGCGGGACCAGTCCTAGCCCAGGCGGAGCGTGGGCAGGACCCTCTCCCACACCCTCGGGCCACCCCCCACCACTCCACCTTGCCTGCCCCCGCCCCCCTCCGCTAAGTAGGAATTTCTGCCGA
>NW_004524664.1:11231963-11245793 GCF_000260255.1 Octodon degus | reverse complement strand
ATATATATATATATATGTTTTTTTTCCTTTGTACAGGGTCTCACTATGTGGTTCAGACTCATAGTGATCCTCCTGTTTTCAGCCTCTCTAGTGGGCACCATCATGCCTGGACTCTGTTGCCGGCTGAGCCTGCCCCGGGGGCAGGGCCAGAGTAGCATGTGCTCCCAGGGATTGATAAAATAATAATTTTTAGACTATTGTCATCCCGTGAGATGTAGTACTTTTCAGTCACTCATATATTTTCCATAAAAGATACAGTGTTCATGGAAAATTCCAAAATTAGGTCAAATAAAAATTAAGACAATGACAATATTCTTAATTTTGACTTTATGACAGGCAATATAATTTCAAGGTTTATTCAGTGTGTATGCAAAGAAGGTTAGGGGGAAATATAACACAAAGTGTTAAAGACATCTGTAATTTTCTAGCTAAAGTTTTAAAAATTCCTTCTGTATGCAATCAGTGTTTTATATATAAAGTGGTTAATCAGTACTTTCTTTGTTTTTTTAATGTTTGGTTCTGGGAATCAAACTCAGAACCTTGTGCTTGCCAGGCAGGTACTAGGCTACTGAGCTTTATCTGTGGCCCCACAACATTCTTAATAATGGTAAAATTAAGTATTTATCAGTATAGAAATATAAAAATTTCAACACATGCTCATAGAATTCTATGCCAGCATTATAATTATGTTTTTCAAATATTTTATTTTAATATTATGTAAGAGTACTTCTGATATAATGTCAAGTGATTAAACAGTGAGTGTATGCTTAAAAAGCTATAGGAAAACATGCTAAATCACTAGTAGTGTTGACCACTGACTGGTTTGCAATTATAATTGTTATTGTCTCTCTTATTTTTGGAACACTTCAGATTTTTAACTATTATAATCCAAGCTCTGTAATCAGAAAAAAAGCTTTTAACGTTTCTGGTGAGAGATAGAAGCTTTAAATTTATTTAGCCAATGTAGTTAATAAAGCCACAATATTATTTAAACATCTCAGTCTTGTCCTTCTGTAATATGTTTTGGCAATGTCTGCAATGAGCAGTGTTTCCTGTACAACTACAACAACAGTAAGGTGCATTGATACAAAAGGAGAAATAGGAGCAGAAGATCCCCTCTTTTTCATACGCAGTCTGACAGATTCTGATATGTTTCAGGCACTGTATCTGCATTTTCATTTGCACTAATTTTTCCCAAAGACTTTACTGCTGAAGCCGGATCCCCTAAGAAGTTAGTGCTTTTTGTTCCCTACAACTTGGCGAGAAGCAGAATGTCTGCAATTACTCCTTTTGCTTTTAACTGACTTTGAATCCTGTCCTTTTGGCTTGAGCACCTGGCTTTCAGCCAGGAGAAGGAAAAAACTCTATCTGTTGGTTTTCAAATGTCATTTCCCCTTTGGCTTTGTTGATGATAAAATTCTGCCTGTGCATCTGAAGTTGGAAACTCTTCTAATCCTGGAGTCTGAGTGTAATTCATTGGATAGATTTCTCTTATCTGTGTCTAGCGTCAGTGTTTAGTCTGATCTTTATTTGTATCCAGGTAAAAAAACTCAAAAAACTTTCTACCTTTAGTGTGATGTCCCAAATTTTGCCCATAGTTATGTTTGTGCTGTCACTAACTGTCAGCTCTTAATTATATCCACACATGAATTTGGGCCAGAAGTAGCTGGATCTGGATTTTCTCGTCCTCTCCTAATGTCTGACCCTTGTATACTTCTTCTTCTGTTCAATTTTGGTAGGTCCCGGGTTTGGATTTATAGCCCTACCCAGTCAAAACATTCTTTTTAGGAAAAAAAGTAATTATTTTTAATGTTTATTTCCACAGAAGTTAGAATTTAGTTCTCTTTCATGTATTTATTTTCCTTTACAAAACTTAGAAGAGTTAAGCGATACTCATAATGAGTAACATGCGATATATTCTTGTAGCTATTAAAGTTCACAGTAACTTAATGTACCTATATTCCATTAAACTCTGCATGAGGCTTGGAATATACTTTTGCCCATTTTCCTTATGAAGAAAACTGGAGCTCAGTAGCTTTTCCCAGCCTACCCCATTCAGGTTCACCAGTTGCTCTCCAAATCCAGCATTCATTCCCTAGAGCTGCTTTGAATGACCAAATGGAGTTCATTGCAGTAGAATGCATGTTGAGAACACTAGGCATGCTTTTATCAAGTATCTTCAGTAGGATATTTTTATTTTGATTCATATTTAGTTAAATACTTATGCCATCCACTTCTGAACAGATATTTGAATAAGGATCTCTATGACCACTTTTTCTTATTTAATGATATCTAAGCTCTTTGTATGATAAGTAAAGACTTTCCCAATCAAGCCTCAGGCTCCTGCGCCATTCATATCTGTTGCTATTCCCCATCATGCTCACTGTACTGCTGGCCTATGAATTGCTCTTCGTTCCTTGAACATGGCCTGCTGCATGTGTTGCCCGCCACACCTCTCATCTGCTTGGAGGGCTCCTACTTCAGGGATTCCTGTATTCCAGATAGAGTAGAATCACCTGGAAGGTTGTTAAGACATAGATTATTGAACTCACCTCTTGGATTTCTGACTAGAAAGTAGATATGTATTCCCAGTAGTCACATATCTGACCACTTGCAAGTTGTTCTACTCTCTTCTGGTATTACACTACATTTGAGGAAGGAAGGGTACAGAGGTGTACTTCCCCAGGACTTTGGGAGCCTAAGTCAAGAGAATCTCAAGTTTGAAATCTCAGTAGGGCAAGTTAGACCCTGTCTGAGAGAAACAGACAGACAGACAGACAGACAGACAGACAGTGAATGAGCAAGTGAGAGAGAGACAGAGAGAGACAGAGACAGAGACAGAGACAGAGACAGAGACAGACAGACCGACCGACAAGGCACATAGCTCAAGGCCCTGGATTCAATCCCTAATATTGATAAATAAGTATTATTTTGCTTATACCTGGAGACACCAACTAAATTGGTCTGCAAAATGCTTTCTCACTGTAGGTGAGTTTGATTGGTCCTCTCTCTGTGCTTCCATGCTCTTTTCTGTGCAGCGTGGCCATATGTTTTGGTAACTGAACACTTTCCCTTTATATGTCCTCTTCTTTCCCTATACAAGACTTGATCTGCTCATGTTTAGGTCCTCATGAACTCATAATGATAACTCACTAAGAATTTTGACAAATAAATAACATTCCTGGAAACATGTGTTCACTTAAAATCAATTCTTTGCTTCATTCACTGGTTTTCCTTTTGATTATGTTTTTCTTCCAAAATCAAACTCTTTGGTTTCTTAAGCATACTTAAATAGGAAATTTAATAACCTACCAGGTACTATGCTATATATGTTTTGTATCACTTTTATGCTAACTTTGGTGCCATACTTATATTGTCACCATTTTAAAGATAAAGTATCTAAAACTCAAAAGTTAAATATTTTGCAACTAGAAAGCAGTACAAATTAAGATTCGAATTCAGCTTTTTCTCACTCTAAATTCTGTTCCTCCTAAAATGAACTGCTATTTGACTCATGACGTGTTAAGATAATGTGCCAGTGACATATTCACAGAAAAAAAAACAAAAAGATCTCCATACTGTCACTCACAGAGATCGTTTCTGGCTTCATCTTTGTTTCAGTGCTTGGTATTACAATTCAATTTCTAACTTATTTTCCATATTTCATTATTTCTTTTTTGTTTTGTTTTTTCATATTTTAGGGAAGGGTCTACAGGTTGTTCAGCATCTCACCACTAGATCAGACATGTCGTGATCCGGTTTTACAGCCTCCCAAGAGCTGGGTTACAGGAGCCTACCACCTTGCCCCATCTCAATTGCCATCTCAGCAGGCCCCCGGGGGTGGGGCCAGCAAGGCAGACTCATTATTTCTAATGTTTCTTCTTCATTGTCTGTAGAATACTGAGAAAGTAGCTTCAAATGTCTTACTTCAGAGCTCTTCCCAAACACTTATATTGGCTAGATTTTTAATCAATAGCTTATTTTCTCCCTTAGTCATGTAGAACAATTAAATAAAGTGATATTTGAGGGATATGAAAACATCTTTCTCGCTTTAAGTTAATTTTTCATTTTTAGCAAATTTTATGTGCAGCTGAGGAAAAAATGGAAATCACTTTGATTTTAGGGTCTCACTATATGGACTGGACTCAGTGTTCCTCCTGTTTCAGGCTCCCAAATGCTAGGATTACAGGCGTGTACCATCATGCCCAGTCTCAATCACCATCTCAGTGTGCCCCTTGAGGCAGGGCTGGCACCACTTGCTGGGGACTGAACCCCCACCCCTGTGTCTGCCTAAGCAGGTGCTTTAATCCATTGAGCTATCTGGCTGGCCAATGTTGTATTTTTCTCATTATAAGTTAGAAATCATAGATGTAATTTGAAAGACTATTTTTTTCAGTATTTTCAAAAATCATTTTCTCATTCAGAATAACAACAGGTGCTCACTCTTAAATAATGAAAATAGTACTTCATTCTGCTAGTAATCAGTAAATTTTGTTAAAAATTCATTAGTAGAAATATTTTATTTCGTATGATATAGAAGTAGGAATCTGACATCAATAGTCATATGAAGAGAATTATGTGAACTTTTAGTTTAGTATACTATGTATTCATTTGAAAAAGAAAAATTGTACTTTGGTATTTAAAAAACAGTGAATATATCTTATTCTTTATGTGGATATTTCTGGCACTGTAGAATAGACTTAACATTGTATAATGCAAGGATATAGAATTTATTATTAAATTTATGTGATATAATTCCCACTATTATTGGGGTGAGCTTGGTGTTCTGCATCAATCACTTTTGGTAGGCTTAAGGACAGTTTTGGAAAAATGCCAGGGACATGATTCAGATCCCATTCTTCAATCATTTGTCTGTTGGCTATATCACAATATCAGAGATTATTTATTAGATTTAAACTAGATTGCCATTTTATATACCTCATTCTATATTTGAATGTATGCATTTGTAAAATTTTTCCAAGCTTATATTTAAACTGCAGAGGAGAAATCTATATAAACAAAGTTTATCATCAATAACCCATTTTCTAGAAAGCATTCAGCAAAGCTTTTGTTTCCTACTTTGAAAACAAATGCACTTGTTTTGAAGTTAATATCCTAAGGAAGTGGTGAGTAACTCCAATAAGAATGCAAGACCAAGAACTAATGAGAAGGTGATGAAGTAGACTTCAGTCATGTTCTTTTCTGCAGACTTCCTTGACTTTTCCAAATCTTCATCCTACCTCCAATGGGTCTTGGAGAACAAGGGTGTGCTAGGTGCTTCATAAACTTTTGTAGTTTGTACACTTCCTGGTATCAGTATTTTCCTTTGCTTCATATATGCATCCAATTTAGAACAAATTTAGGGCAGCAAATGTGTGATGTGTAAATCTATACACAATAGCAGTCCATTAAGAATGCTGTTTGATTAAAAGAAAAAGGGGCTGAAAGCATAGCTTAGTGGTAGAGTACTTGCCTTCTATTCATGAAGCTCTTGGTTCAATCTCCAACGCCCCTCTCTCTCACCCCAAAATTGATTTTTTGCTGTTTTCTGGGTATGGTGGCCCATACCTGTAATTGTAGCATTTGGGAGGTTGAGGTAGGAGGATCACCATGATTTTGTGGCCATAGTGAGACCCTGCCTTAAAACAAACAAAAGAAAAAAAAGAAGAAAGAAGAAGAGGAGGAGGAAGAGGAGGAGGAGGAGGAGGAGGAGGAGGAGGAAGAAAACAAAAGAAAAGGAAAATAAGATTATAAATAAGAGAGAGACCAAATTCACTATCTTGTTTTTGCATAGAGTTGTTAAGTAAGAATATTTAAATAATTAACAACTGCATTTACATTCTCATTCTCAGGTAATAATAGGTTGCTAGCCAGCTCATAGAAAATTGAGGTCAATGAAAATCCAATAAAAACCTCTCAAACATAATAGAATTCACTACCTAGTCACCCAAGAGATCACAAGAATTAAAAGCACTTTATTGTGAGGTGAAAGTGTCTCATTTCACTATAATCCCCTGATACAGGCTTCCAAGAGAGCATTATACTAAAGCAGTTGTGACCTTCATCTTCCAAATGGATAAGTGTCAAAAAAAAATGCCCACAGAAAACACACATCATCCTTTTGTTTGTCAGGAACTCTAGGACAGAGTATTTTTTTATCAGTCATAGTCAAATAAACTGGACAGGTCATATAACAAGTTGAATTTGCCAACTTTTTTTATAGAAAAAAACAAACATGCCATCTTCCTTTGTAAACTACCTCCTGAACATAGCCCATCCTGATGGCCTCTTATATGAACTCCCACTCCACCCCCTTTTCCCCTTCTCAAATGAGCCAACCTATCAAACTGTGTATTTTTAATTACTTTCTATAGCAATCAAGAATTTGCCATCAGAGAAACTGTTTTACTGCTTATCTTTAGATGCCTGTTCTTGCTAAACAGATTTAACATAACAGCAACTGGCAGTAAGTGCCCTTCCTGACAACAGAGGTCAAAAAGCATTGCAATTGAAGCCCCAGAAATGGTTTTCAGAGAACATCTGCGCTCCTAGTCAGATTCAAATTCCAAACAGAATTTTTTTCATTTTTATCCCCAGACATTTCAAATTTTAGAAATAGTTTCTCATGTGTCTGTGTGTGTGTGTTGTCAAACTTATATGAAACCTAGAAACTAATGAGTAAATGGTGACTTTTAAAATCAATATTAACAATAACAAAGAATATCTTTAACAGAAGAAAGACCTTTGCACTTTGGAATTTTGTTTTCAAAAGTATTATGAATAGAGAAATTGTAGGGCTCACTCTGAGATGCTATTTGTGAAAGGGAATGATACCTTCCTGTAACCTGGAAGAAGCTTCGGGTAGGTTTTTGCAGTTCTCCATGTAGGTCTGCCAAGAGTGACTCCCAAGGAAAACTGTTCCTTACAGACATTTCTTAGCATATTGTGTCAATATTACACTTGACTGTGTTGACAAGTATGACCTAGAATGTGAGAAGGGACTGGGTGGCCAGGGCAGCAAGACAGAAACATTAGGTCTCAGTGCCTCAACATGAAGTAGAAAGAAGGCACTGAGTTGATTAATCACTAAGCTGCAGTACCACATTGGAGGTCACAGATCAAGTTGAGTGGCTGATTTTTAAGATTGTGTTACATACCTCTGTGCCTGTTTAGATTGTGAAATGTCCACAGAACTGCACAAAATGAATGATAACAAGAATTAACTGGTAGACGAGGTCTGTCTGCTAAGGAATTCATGATCCTGAGGCAGTTGCCTATAGAAGACTTAGCCACTTCTTTAAATTAAATGCTTCACATGTATGAATAAAGCTTTATGATGATACTTTCTTCTTCTCAGTATCAGTTCCTTGTTGTTGTCAAAATTCTTTTTATCAGAAAAATTCAGGATTTCTATTCTTTCTTAAATGGAAGTTTTTGCACTTCTCTTTTGCTATGCTATCAAATAGAACTCCTTCCTTCTAATGAGATATGAAGACTTTTCAAATGATACAACTACTAGGGAAAAATACCAATAATTATTTCCAAATATCTATGCTACATTCAAAACTGTGCTAAAGGATGTGATTTAAGAAAATAAATCTTGATTACTGGGATGCTTAGAATTTATTTCAGGAGCAAAATAAGACTGGAAAGCAAAGAAATAGATCAGAGCTAAATGAGCTGTGATACTCAAGTGAAAGAAAATAAATTGTCTTAAGGGTAAGTTCTCTCTAGGCAGAGGATGCCTTCAGCACAGGAGGGACATAAAAGTATGTAAGATGTCTATAAGGAGGGTCATCTCAGAAATGAGAATGGACAGATGGGTGCTTAATGGGGATGGGCTACCTTATTACTTGAGAGCCTTCTTGATTCTTGGGTCATCTTATATACCTTACCTTTGATTGTAAAATAATCGCTAATCTCTACTATATGTGTTGTTAGGCCACCACTCAACAAATAGAAGCATCTTAAATTTCAAGGACACCAAGAGAGAAGAGAGGATCAATGAGGGAGAGTAAAAGGAATAAAAAAGAATTAAGATGTGTCACATACATGTACCAATGCCCCACAATGAATGTGATCATTACTTATTAATAAAAATTAAAAGGTCATGCTTGTAACAAAAAATAAACATTGCCAGGCCATCATTGCTAGAGAAATAATTAAGATGAAACCTTACCCTGAAAATGATGACTATAAAGTCATTTGAAGATGAAAAAAAAATAATTTTTTATCTCATTTATCCCACAAGTGTTATAATCTTTTGGCCAGAATTTAGGAATGTGTCACTTTGAAGGGGTTTTTTTATTTTAATTTTTTTATGTATTTAGGACAGGGTCCACAGGTTTTCATGCACAGATTGGACTCATAGTGATCCTCCTGTTTTCAGCCTCCCAAGCACTGGGATTACACTAGAGTGCCACCATGCCCAGTTTTAGTGGTCCCCTCAATGTGCCCCAGGGACAAGGCTGGCAGGGCATACCAGGGATCTAATCCTGGTTGCTGTGCAAATTCTGGCCAAAGGATTATAACGTGGGATAAATGAGATAAAAATATTTTTATTTAATTTTTTTCATCTTCAAATGACTTTTTATTCATCATTTTCAGTGTAATGTTTCATCTTAATTATTTATCTAACAATGATAGCCTGGTAATGTTTAATTTTTGTTAAAAGTAGGTCTATAGTCTGCTGAGCTTTCTGGCCAGTCCACTTTTCAGATCTTAATAAGCACATTTTAATTTTTTTAAGAAAGTGTAGATATGTTCATTTTATATGTAGTAGTAGATTACATTTTCCAACAATGACCATTCAATAAATCTCCAACACGTGAAGTTGAAATTTATCTATTCAAAGTTGGGGTGTTTGTCCCTTTCCCTTAATAATAGGCCAAATTTAGTGACTCAGTTTAGTCCAATAAAATTCAAGAGAAATAATATAGTCTAGGTTGTGAAAGGCAGTAGAATTTTCACTTGGTCTTTTCTCTTAGGACCTCTAAGTTTGGAACCTAGCCACTACAGTGTGAAAAGATACAAACTAAAATACATAATAAATCACATGGAGAGGCCCTGTATAGGGAGAGCCTGGGGATATGAAAGTGCTTTAATGTCAATCACGAAATATATGCACAAAGGAGACTTCAAAAATCCAGCCTAAATACTTCCACTAGAGCTTTTTACAACCTGATGCCCAAGACATTGTGAAGCAACAAGACTTCTGTATCATACTCTGTCTGAATTTCTGACTCTCAGAGTTTACTAGTATACCAGAACTCAGTTACTAAATAATTTGTGACTTAGCCATAATAAATAGAAAGTATGTCCTCCAGGTTTTCATACTTCCATTTATATGACTCTAGATAATCACTTAAGAATTTCTGTTTAACATGCTCTCAAAACTATGTTCACACTTCTGAAAACTCAGTTTCCTAATAGCATAGTAGTCCATTTGCATATTTTAGAATATAGTTTGAAAAAAAAACCCTTCTATTCTTACTATATAGTGCCATTTCCTTGATTTTATTTTGTTAAATACTCAATAAGATAGATATTGATGAAAACACACTTATACCCTGTGATACTGGAGTCTTGTGCATGTCTGATCCAAGCACTGAACACCCGCCCCATAGTCCTCTGTGCCACAAATTGAACTCTTCTAAGATTTTGTACTTAGAGACACAGATATTGAGAGTAAGAGCAAAGTTGGCTCTGAAGCTTCAGAGGTCATGTAGATTGGACTTGGCTCCCATCTTGGACTTAATTTAAGTAGCAGATGGTTTGTAGAAAAAGCCAATAGGACAATGGTATTAGGAGATAAAATCCTACAAAAAAAAGAGTCTAGTTCCCATAGACTTTACTGTCATTTTTTTTCTTTTTAATTCTTTGAAATATGTTTTGAATACTTCCTGCAAATTCTTTTCCATATTTTTCTAAAATTTTCTGACTTATTCTTTTTTAACTTCTGTATTTATTTCTTTTAGTTTATTAGTACATGTGTAGTACTTGTTTACCTTCCTTGTGGAAGATGATCTGTGTTGATACACACCTTCATTCCTTTTTGTTTTCTTCTCCCATCTCTTAACTTCCTTCTATGCATGTTTGTAGTGTGTCATGTTTTTGTTCCTTGTATGAAGTAAGTATGGGTACTTAACACAGTACATCTTTATTCCATCCCTTATCCTTCCTTCCCCTATCTCTTTCTATCTTTTGATCACCTTTTCCTTTGGAAATGGTCTACTTCCCTACTTTCTATTATGTGTCTTTTGTTTTGCTCTTTCTTTCTATTCAGATTTTCCTGTATAACAGAAACCATGTAATTTTTAAGCTGGTGTGTCTGACATTTCAAATAACATTATGGTTGCATCATTTTCCAATGAAGAGATAGACCCAGGTCACACTCTCAGCGACTCACTTCTGACCAGATTCCAACTCTTAACAAGATGACAGCTCTAAGACCCCTATTCTGACCACCTCCCCAATGCCCCACCAATGAGTAAGTGAGACTCTGTGGGGCATTTTAGATATGAACCATAACAGAGGTTTTTTTCTATATATTTATTTATTAGATACAGGGTATCACTGTGCAGTTCAGGCTCGGAGTGATCCTCCTGTCTCAGCCTCCTTAGCACTGGGATTACCAGGCTTGCATGCCTGGAATTCCAGGGCTGGCATGGAATGTGGTACCAGGGATCAAATTCAGGTCCTTGTACATGCCAGGCAAGCACTTAGACCACCAAGCTATCTCCTTATAACATTGAGATTATTACAGTGAGATTTATAGGTTCATTTATCTTCCATTTTGTGCTTCTATAACGTAATACCTGAGACTGCATAATTTATAATGAACAAAAATTTGTTAGCTTATAGTTCTAGAGGCTGAGAATTCAGTACCAATTACTAGAATCTGGTGAGAATTTTCTTGCTGTATCATAACAGATAGCCTAGGATGTTGGAGAGAGAGAAGGACAGACAGACACAGAGAAGGAGAGGAAGAAGAGGAGGAGAAAGAACAGGGAAAGAAGGAAGAATGGGAAGAGGCAGAGGCAAAAGCAGCAGAGCAACTTTCCCTGAATTATATCATTTATCCATTCATGATGGTAGAGCCTTCATGACCTAAATGATTGTTAAGTGCCCTACCTTCTAGGGTTATTACAATGGAAATTAAATTTTAATATGAACTTGAGGAAGAACATTCAAACCATCTGTAAAATTCATCTACAGTTACCTCTTCTGTTTCTTACATGATGATTTCTTTCTTTAAAAAATATTCTTCTTAAAACACAAATGTCATGGTGAAAGAATTCATTTACATTTCTCAAGATTTATCCTCTTTCTCTTTGTCCAGAAAAACCAATAGATGAAGACAATGTAATTAGCAAAACAATTTGAAATATCTGTTTTTATACTTTTTAGAAAAAGCATATTTTTTAAAAAGTAAAAGAACAAGGCATTAAAGTTAATTTTGATTTGATCCTTTTACATGTATGAAACTATCATGAAAATCTTAGTTGTTTTCATGTCAATTGCTATAAGTTAAGCTATTATTATTAAGCTATTATGTATGTCATTGTGACTTTGTTAAAGCACATTTATTCAGCATTCTTTGTTAAGCTTAGGGGCATCGTATATTTAGCAAGGGCAGTAAGTCAGCTCAGTAGAAGGCAAGTACTTTACTAAGGGCCCATAAAACTTTGTTCTGAAGTTTATGTTCTTGATTTTTAGATGAATCAGTCACTGTTTATCAGCAAAATTGTAGTCTCAGTAGCATACGCACTGGACTCAGTTGGAAGAAACAGAGTTATTTATCAAACAGGGACCTCTTTTGTTTTGTACAAATCAATTCTTACATTTATTCTTTACATGTTATTGTCAAGTGTTATGTTAAAATGCTTGACATTAATGCATTAATGTTTTTTACAAACTCTGAAAGTGCCAGCTACCTATTCATACTCATTAATGAAGGACAGTACATTTTCCCTTTGACACAGGGTTAAATAATATATAGTTATCAGTTATGAAGAGATTCAAAAATTTGCATAGAAAATAGAATTAATTTATTGTTGCACATATTTAAATGGCTTAAATGATGAATGAATGGATCAAATATTGTCACATTATGTCCTCAAAGCAGGACTACTGGGCTATCTCCTCTCTTAAACCTTTGTCCATAGAAATGGGCTTCTTTAAGAAAGAAGAACACTGTATCATACTCTTGCAAACCATTATTTTCCCATTTTATATCTAGGCACATCTACACAAAGTATTAAAGGATTCATTTTGAAAAAAATTACCAAGAAACACCAAAAATTAATCCCAATGATTAACATAGCACTACTGTGTGCTCCAGAGACATAGAAAGCAGTAAAGCCAACAGTAGTGATAATTTCTGTTCCTTTTTCCTTTTTGATGACATATGTTTGCACATAACAGCAACAGTAGTTACAGGGAATTCTTTCTAAAAAGATGGCGAAGGTCCAGATGAAAAACCTGTTTATTAGTCTCTGGTGAGTTTAGGTTTTAGAAGACACCAATGGAGAGAATTCCTCTTGTACATGTATTTTACCTTCTGAGTCACTTTACGCCTCGCCTGATTTTGGGTTCTTGACTAAACTGCCGTCTGTGACACCCATTGAGTTTGTCTTTTTTTTTTTTTTCAGTACTAGGGCTTGAACTCAGGACCTTGCACTTGCCAGGCAAGTGCTTATTCTAGCTTATTCTACTGAGTTATCTTCCTGACCCCTGAGTTTGTCTTTATTGAGATTCTTGACACCCACTCAATTAATCCTTTATGTCATGGTTAGTGAGATGGTTAAAGCTTTAAAATCAGACTTGAATTTGAATATCAGGCTCACCAGTCTTGTAAGGCTCACCAGTCTTGTAGGGCTCACAACAACTTCATTCTCTTAACCTTAATTTTTCATTATTTTCATTCCAAAGGTTTATATAATTATTAAATGAGCCAATAGAGCTGATGTACCTACCATCAGCCTTATATGTAGTAAGCACAAAGTAGGAATTAGTCATAGTTACTATAATTACTATGATGTTGTTTACCATTATTATCTTTAACAACCAGAATAGTTCTTAGCCCTTACTTCCAAACTATTAAGGTATCTAAATAAATTCTTCTCTATGCATGTGCCCCTACTTCTTCCTGTATGTTTTCACTGATGCACTACTCCACTAGCTACACACTGCCTTATGACGAACTACTCTAACACTATTTGGCTAAAAAAGGTGTTGATTGTCTCACAGATTTATAGATCACATATCTAGTAACAGTTTCATTTAGGTCATTCTGCTTTAAGGTTTCTTATAGTCAACCTGTTGGCCACAGCTACTGTCTTTGAAGACGTAAGATCAGGTGATCTTTTTTAATTTCATTTATGAGCCACATCAGGTCCTTGCTATGTAAGATTCTCCATGATACAGTTTCTATCAGAACAAATGATGGTTGCATGAGGGAATGAGAGTGAAAAGAGAAATAGAAAGAGAGAGGCTGACTTAATTATATAATATGATCTCCAAAATAACAAACACCACTTTTATTGTTTCAGCCTTGGAACAGTGTAGGAAAAGAGAGTGCCAGGAGTGGTGCATAGAGACAGAGGTTCTTGGGAGGTGTCTTGCACGCACAGAGGTGGCTACCCATAGCTGTATCTCTTGATAAGGTTCCCTTCTTTACAACCTGCAATTGCTTTACCTCTAACCTAATCGAACCATTGTCTACATTTAAAGTATTTTGGTGGTGGGCCTTGGGATTGAGATTACAGCTGAGAAGCAGAGTACATGCCTAGTATGTGTGGTAGAGAATCCCCAGCACAGGGTGGAAGA
>NW_004524664.1:11222203-11231803 GCF_000260255.1 Octodon degus | reverse complement strand
AAGAATTATCTTTCCTTTTAATGTGTGGGAAAACTCTCCAGTGTATAAAAACAAATAATTGCTCACCGTCTCTTTCTAGTGTATGACATACAACTTCACAACTCTGTTAGAATATTCTATTCCCTGTGGAGGGCCATGTTTTAGAAAAGTTGCTCTTTTAGCTTTCCCCATAAAAATAAAAACTGATCTTTGTGAAGTTTGTCAAGTAAAATGGATACAAGTATGGCTTAATACTAGAGGAAGAAAAGAAATGATGTTACAATCTGAGTTGGTGAAAAAGAGGTAAGTTAGAATAAAAGTATAGCAAAATGCCTGGGAAAGTGTGTTACTCTTTAGTAGGGAAATGGGAAAAGTTAGAGAGTAAAATACAGAGCAGAAAGCTTAGAGGTCCCAGTAGGGAAACAAGACACTGAGCTCAGCAATGTTTTATACAAAGTATTTTCAGAATCTTGCATCCCACTACAAGGAAAACCAGGTATGGCCAGAGCTTTAGAGCATCACAGAGAGAAGGCTTTCCAGAGTCTCATGACCAACACCATTCTCCAACCCAAATGACAATGACAGTATGAATTCCTAATGGAGATGCCACAGGTAGCTCAATCTCACTACCTGCTTTTTTTTTTTCCTCAGCCATTTCCTCAACTAAAGGACTGGGAATTGATAACACTAAATTGATGAGTCCAAGTAAGCCTTTAGGCAAAGCAGATGGTACTTTTAAAAAACTACACAAATCAATCTCAAATTTCTTTAGCCAGAAAACAAGTGTTTTGCGTAAGGGTTGTAACGTCTTAAGCAAAATTATGTAGTTCTTGAGAGTTATATGAACCAGTCTGAATTTTGGCTCTGATCCCCAGGAACTGAGGAATTACAGGAACATACCTGGTCTCTCCAAACTTCTATTTGATTGTATATAAAACATAAATGAACCCTGACACTTAGCAGCTACATACAAAGCATCTACTATCAGTAGTGGACTTTTCTTCAAAAGAAGCTTATATTCATATTTTTAGTTCTAAGTGAACTAAGTGATTTTAAAATATTCATGACTCTATAATAATATTCAAAAGAAATAAAAAATGATGAAACTTGATCTTCCTTTAGCTAGAATTGTGCAATCAATGCTCAATATACTTCTTTGGATTGATTAGATTTGGACTGCATATGAATATACTAATTATGTCTAGATTCTTGATCTTGTGATAATAGTTATCCAAACTGCAGACAGAGTAAAGACAGGACTGTTTTTCATTACTTGATCAATTTCATAGAACAGTGCTTTGTGCGTATCACATGTTCAAGAGATGTTTGCTTATTTGAATTGAGGAATATGAATGGTGTTAGTAGGGTCTAATTCCAGGTCACATCCTGCTTTCTTTCCTGATATCCTAACTCCAGGTCTATTTTAGCAATGAATGTGATTATGTGGAAACTTGGATCTTCAAGAAAGACTACAATAGCCTATTTAAGACATTAATGGATTATTTAATTTTTGAATTTGGTAACTTGATCTTTCTGTGTTCATTAACGTAATTCCCATAAGAAGGAGAGGAAATAGGGTTGAAATAGAAATATGATGTCTTACACCCATGGAATTCTTGAGTCTAAGGAAACTATATGAAACTGGTCAAAGTGGTTGCTTTTCCTTATCTACAACATCTGTTTTCAATCTTATATGATAATTTAGTTTCCAGACTTTATCAGTTGTTTGCAGAAATCTGTTAGGCCTCCACTGAGCACATGGGATGTCGCACTGGTTACGGTGGTTTGTGCATCTGAAGCACTTTCAGCTGTGTCTAGTCAGACTTCTGTGAGCTGGTGACAGTTATTAATGTCTCTGTGTAAAAATGCCACCGTCATATCCATCGCATGCATATGTTTTAGTCTATGTGAGGCTTTGTGAAGTCTGCCAAGTTTTAAAAGATTTAATTCATGTTCTTCCCAGAGAAAAAAGCAGACATTTGATTGAACAATAAATAAGTTTGCCAAAATTCTCAATAACTATATCTGCTTTACTTTCATACAGCATAATTTTATTTTATAATCTGTATATTACTTTACTGTTGACTTCATTTATAAATATCACAAAATATGGAAAAATTCAGCAGGCATTCAATAATTGTGCATTGAGCAACGGTGATGTACTGGTTTCAATGTAGCTTAGATAAAGATGAAACAAGATTGTTCCTCATCACAGAGAGTTGCTGAGCCCAGCAGAAACTTAAATAAACTATCATGTAACCCAAACTTCATCTTCAGGTTACCTCAGCTGAATTAGTATGTGCTTTGTGTTAGTATGTGTTAGTTAGAAAGTAGTTCAGCATGGCCTTTGACTATAACAAATGTTGGTTTGGTTTGTACTTAGTATCAGAAGTAGCGATTTAAATCTATTGTGAAACAGCAAATGATCATATGACCTTATGAAATGCACCTCTGTATTCAACTAGTGAATCAGACTATGTTGCAATTTATTTACTAAGCATATGGGATAAGGGAAACAAGCATATAGGCATACTTTTGTTGTGGACTTTGTGTTCGAGGATGCTCAGCTTCTTTTTTATCACTTGAATTTCACATCAGCCTTACACATAGCGCTGTGAAGACATATTAGAGACAGAGACACTGGGCCTCAAGAACGTTATGTGGTTGGCCAGACCATACCTGACTTAGCCGTTAGAGCTCATCCTGACTAATGCACTAGAATTGCCTGAGACAGCAACATACATATAAAATAGGCCTGAAAATGGGTCATTGCTAATATTTTCTGTCTGGTTTGGTTAACAGTTATGCAGATTATGAGTTAAAACATGCTCAGTTTAATTCAATATTATGTCTCTGAATGGGAATTGGAGTCCTAAAGGAGTGTTCATGTGCTGTGTCATCTCTCTTCTCTAGCAATAACTTTGGTAATGTGGCTATTCCTGTAAATGCTGAAAACAGAACTGGGTGATCTTGGATGGCTATGGCTGTTAGAAACCTTGGCTAAACCATGAGAATATTTTCTATTGAGAGGCACATTCTAAGTGTTAGAAGAACAATTCCTTGTCAATATCTTGTTCTGTTTGGAACTATGGTAATGCCTGTCCCTAATAACATGCTTTGATGGTTTTCTCCTTTATTCTTGAACTGCTGTTACTACTCTCAGTACTGTTGTTGGCCCAAAGATTAAGCCAGTGGATATGGAAGGCCCAGTACTTCTGAATGTTACACTTGGTAAAGTTAAGTGGGTTGTTAAAATATGATCTAGTGCCTACTTATCAAGTCATTGTAGACTGTGGTAGTTATAAGAAAAAAAACATGTTTAACTGAGAATAAAAGGATAAAATAACACCTTTTAAAGTATGTTCTAGGCTACAAGACCACCAGAATCAGAATTGTGAGACAGAATAAATACCCTTTGGTCTTCTATTCTAGTCATTAGGGCTAAAATATAGCAAGGGAGTAGGACAAAATAATGAGATAAAAATGGAAACAAGCAGGATCTAGGTTGAGGCCACTTAATGTGTTTTAAGTACAGTGGGAGCCCATTAAAGAATTGTATGCAAGGCCTCATAATAATCAGACCCATATTTCTAGAATATCTTCCTATTGGTCAGGGGTGGAAGAGATAGGTAGGAAGGTCATTTGGAGGTGCTGTGAGAGTCTAGCAGAGAAATGATGGGGTAGATATCAAGAGTTCCATTAAGGAAAATACTACCTTTGAGATACCTAAGAAACAACTAAGGAGATTTCAAGGATCTACTCTCTAAAAGTCTAGATCTCAGAGATGCCTAACTACGAAAAAGATGTTCTGGAGTTTTGAGCAATTTATGCGATGCGTAAATCTCTGGAGATATAAATTAAGAAGAAGAGCTAGAATGAAAGATTGAGGAACTCAACTCTTAGAAGTAGGATATGGGTTAAAAAGATTAAATATGTAAAACTGTAAAGAAAAGTCCTTGGTTTGAGAAGCAAAGGAAGAGAGAGTGATTTTATTTGAGAAAAATGTCTCTTCAGGAGAGAGTAGTCAACAAATCCTGCTGAAAAGCCATTGCATCACAGCCAGGTGAACTGGCAGATGGATTAGTCTCAACACTGTTGCCTCTCTCAAGAAGGAGGAATCACTGTCTTCACTGATCATAAAATGCCTATTATTCTGGTCTTCCAAATATGTCCTGCTTGTCCTGTCATGTCAATCACTGCTATACTGTCTCCCAAGTAAATGTTTGTTTTAAAAAAAGGGTCATAAATGAAAAAAAAAGACACAAGAAAAAAAGTCATAGGACTGTCCTGCTACAATGCTGTATATGGCTAGATTTCTAAATTTCTGTGTACAAATATGTAATTGTTTATTCCTATTTTTTAAAAATATTTTTTCTTCACATTATGTAGGGATTTAAAGTTTAACATATCAATACTTGATGGAAAATAGCTGTTCCATGTTGTCTAAGATGTTTGATATTCAGACAGATAGTGAGGTTAAGCTCAACTGCCTATGTTGTAGGGTAATAATAAAAAACTTCTCTTCTGGAGGGTTAGAAACGTAAGTTTGCAGACCAAAAATAAGAGAAAAAAGAAGGGCTTCAAGGACAGCCAACATTTTGGCCTTAGCCTTTCAAAGTCAGTGAGGACTGAGGACATAGGAGAACCTGTACTGTAACTATGATGTACTGTAACTATGATGTACTGTAACATAACTCAGATGTTTCCCAAATTTTCTGATCTAGGAGATTATGGGGCCACAGAGGAAAATGATCAACAATGTAGAGTGTGCCTAAGGAAAGTCACATGGAGAGAAAACATTCTCTCAGGCTTTCACAGAGAGCAAATTGGTCAAACAATGGCTGTGACTCATCCACATGGCTGACATTGACAAAGGATCTACGAACTGGTATAGGGTTTCAGGGTAAATCCTGAGGGCATTTCACTGACCTTGGCAGATATGAAAGTTGCATTTCTTGTTATATAGGTCTTGCTTTATCTTGGTCTTAACCATCCAGCAGAAAAGTAAAAAAACGAGGTATAAACAGTAAAGCCATATTAATATACTGAGCTGTAAAAGGCTCAAGTTAACAACTTCTGACATGGCCAGTCCTATGGATAGCCCTCTACTATTATGGACTACTGAAGTATATTGGATTAATTTGCTAAATTCACACACCTACAACATTTAAATGACAATAGAATACCCATCCCTGACAAAAAAAAAAAAAAAAAAAAAAAAGGGGATACAAATGAAAGACCATTTTGTATCTGTATATACAAAATAGGATAGAAATACAGCTACTTTCTCTTAATTCCTTGAGAAGAAAGATTTGCACTAATAGTGTTTGGACAGGGTATCATGTCTGCATCTTGTACTATGAATAACTACTAGGAAGACAACAATATGCAATGTATTAATTATTGAAACTGCCATACTAATCTGTTTTGAAACTCTCTGATTGCTGTTTCACAATGAAATTAAAAAAACTAAAAAAAACCCAAACAAACACAGTTCTTATCATCTTATTTCACTGAAGTTCATAGGCAGAAAACTGAAGTCCTGTCAAACACATAGCAAGTGAATTCAAACAATATCCCCACCTCTATGTCTGCTTTTCACCAGTAGATAAGTTTGGAGAAATTGTGAAGACATTTTTGTGCCTTATGGTAATGAGAAAGATTAATGTTCAAAGAGTAATTGAAGTGATCTTATGTTTAGACATGGTCTTGGACTTTAAGTTAAACAATAACTTTGCTTGAGTTGCCAGGACATAAGTTGGAGGTTAGTAATATAGATCTGTGATATCTTATTTGTTGGAGTTTTGAACTAAGAACCAGAGACTTAGGTTTAAATCCCAGCTCTAGAGATTTAGTAGCTACTCATATGCAGGTACATCATGTCACCAGCCTGAGCTCTAATTTTTATGATGAAAAATGTTAAGTCTCTGTTATTTATTTATTTATTTCTATTTTGTATTCTTTAAAAAAATGATGTGACTTAAATCATGAAGGAAACATGCAATGAATTGATTCTCATTTTTATTAAAAGTAGTATATTTTAAGTAAATAGAGATTAAATACAATTATTTAGAAAAATAATTCACTACCTAGAAAATATAAATTAAGTTAGTTGATATGCTAAGGATTGATTCCTAGTTTTTGTCAGCTTTTCATTTCAGATACACCATCTTTTCATTACAGACCTATTTACTATCCAGGAGTTGTGGGCGTCTTGGTGGGAGGCCAAGAAAGATGCTGGTTAGCAAAGCTTAGGCAGAAGAGCAGATGTGAAGCACAGGCCACCGGTGGCGGAAACTGAGCCGACAGCTGCTGCAGGATGAGATCCAGGGGTACTGGCGGCGGGGGTGGGAGCATGCACAAGGTTAGGAGGAGTGAGGTGTCTCCGAGAAGTTTGACATAGAATGCTGCAGGATGACTCAGAAATGTCTGCAGAGCTTCAAAAATGTTCCTTTTTTTGGAATAAGGGCGGACCACGGTGAAGTTGGCCAGTATTCAAGAGATGCACTTTGTATTAGAAGACAGAGAACAAGCAAATGCTTCCCACTATTTCAAAGGGCATCTTGCAGCTCTCCCTCCTTGTCCCTCCCTCTCCTTCCTGAACTTCCCTCCAGAGAGGAAAACAAATATTCATGAAACTTAATAGTCTACTGCTTTGTCATATCTGCTAGAGGGAGGCGAATGCATAAACTCAGTTTCCACTACTTAATTATGGTTTTAAGTCTCACATGTGGTACTGTATATTTTTCCTTCTAAAAATATTTCTGGGTTATATCTCGATCTATGAAAATTAACTTTTGGGGACTGTACTATTTTAATAAAAGTTGGTTAGGCAGGTTTAGCTATCATTATACTGGGCCCTTAAAATCGAGCTCTCTACTAGGCTGTCTTCATACATTTTATCATTTAATTTAGTACAAATCACTTAGAAAGGGGATGCTATTTCCTTTTTGCTAGCACTGAGGTTTAAAGAGGTTATTAGTTTCTCAGTTTGCTACAGCTAGAATGGAATGGGGCCATGATTCCCACGCACCTTCAGGCTTCTAAGGCCTTGCTTGGAGCACTATGGTGGAAAACAGTCCCGATTTTTGAGTAAGATCAGTGCACCCTTCTATGTCTTACTTATAAGTGAACAGATGTTTTCTGCCCTCCTTGTAGAGGTTTTTGTTCAAACTAGGATGATGAGAAGGAAAGGGCCTTTATGAATACAGACCTTATAACCATGTAGTGTATTTCTTTGCAAACATTTTTTTCATGATTCTTGGGAAAAAATTAAAATGAGGGAACAGTTGACAAAGCTGAGGAGTCATTTAAGTTCATCGTTTTTATTTACTTTTTCTTATAAAATCCATCAATCATAGAAAGTAGGCTGCTCGGGATTATAAACAAGACTAAGTCATGGTCATTGTTCTCCAGGCTTTGCAGTTTACTGGAGAAGATAAAGAGACAATTATAATAAAACACAGTGAAGAAGACCACATAGACGTATGCTTACTAGTGCATGGGCGCATGGAGGGTGCCATGTTCTAACTTAAAAGAAAGCGAAAAAGACACCTCACATAATTAGGCCTTTGCCTTCCACAACTTAACACCCTGCCCATGACAACGTGGTACTTTGCAGACTTTGTGTGGGCTACACTGAAGTAGACTGAGGAAGTTAAATCCTAGTTTTTGCAGGAAAAAGAAAACTGATGGTAAATTTCATTCTATTTCACTTACTTTTTGTGGGACTGGGCGTATTAAACATCTGCCACTAATTGTCAGGATCACAGATACTCCATTTTGCACGCTTTCCAATGCAAGCCTGAAATGAAACAAAATATACAAGGTGGTTCCATCAAGCAAAGGGTGAAAGGCACCCAGGAAAACAAGCGCAACCCGGTGGCAGACCACAGCAGCATACTCACTAGAATGCTGGTTATTGCATCTTTTATCCCATTTCTTTTTTTTTTATGAGCAGAATATATTTATTGAGAGAAAGAAAGCTCTTGTCCAAGAGAGGGACAGCAAGAGGGCCCGAGCAGGTAGTTCCCCAGAATCCTATTTCTAAGTACTTGTCGATGTGTCCTCCTGTCTCCCAATGTTTTCCTGACCAAAGAGATTCTTAGTTAAAGGGGGAAATCTGAAAAGAAAAGTAATATAAAAAAGTGAGAATCCTTCTTGAAAAGATTTGCTTTCTTATTCAGATGTGTATACACTGATGTACATGGATAGGGGACTCTTTTACCACTTCTTTTTAGCCATAGTTAATTTCTCTGTAGTACACAAAGCTCCAGTAAACACTGTTAGCCTTGTAACATGTTATTTTTCTCCATTTGGCAGTTTTTATTTTTGAAAGTCCTATGCAGCTTTTAAAACTCATCCTTCAGAACTTTCCAAATAAAGATATGCTCTGACCACTTGTTGGAACCAACTGCTGCCCGGGTTCCAACATGGGTGCGAATCTCACTTTAAATTTTGGAAGTGAGGAGGAGTAGGAAGCTATTTGATGCCAGCCAGGATGCCAGGCTCTCCTGCACCATAGTTGAACTTTTAATCTATTGTAGATCAGACAATGGTGTGGTACATGTGGAGTGGCAAAGATCTGAGAATTTGAGATAACTTAAAGAGGAACTGTAAGGGAAGCACAAGTACTACTGAGTTTAGTTTCATGAAAGTAATAACAGTTAAAGAAGTAGTTATTTAAAAATAAGACCAATTTATTTGAATTTAGACATTTTTCATTGTATCTAATAATCTTTTTCAGAATTCTTTTGGCATATATTATCTCGTTGGTGAGGGGTCAGTGTCTCAGAACTTTACATTATGGCAGTTTAATTTTTTGGCTAAAACTGGAAGATTAATACAGTCAGAATTTTACCATGATAAGGTCTATTTGATTGTTGGCTGATGCTATTTCCTTTTGTTATTATTTGTTTTCTTTCAAAAGTCACTGTATGGTAGAAAATTTTAAAATCCCCCCAATTATTTGTTATTCATACAAGTAAACATCAAAATTGTGTAGAATACTTTTCATAAGTTATTGAATTTCTATGTCATTAGTTTTATTCAGATTACTCTTTTTAGAAAATAGTCATTTAGAAATTGAGACTATTAAATATTTTAAATTATTGTAATATGTGCCTATCATTTGGAAGTTAGTAATTCAAAAACTCTGTTTCTAGTTAATTTTAATTAAAAACATTTCTACTCAAAATACTGCCCAGTATCCAAATAGCTCATAATGCATATGGTTATTTTTTGCCAATGGCATACTAGCTAATACCATAAATTATGATGGCAGCCACATGGTTTGCTGACAGAACCGTGTAAAATATTGTTTATATCTGCATGTCAGCTCAGGTACGTGGATCTCTACATTAATTCTGTGGGGGACCTTGTGTAAGTTAGAGTTTAGATTAAAGCACCTTCAAGCAGGCTCAGGGGCTGGGGGTTGGTTCCCAGGCCTGCCCTGGCAGCCCTGCCCTCAGGGTACACTGAGATAGCAATTGAGACTAGGGGTGGTAGCGCACACTTGTAATCCCAGCTCTTGGGAGGCTGCAAACAGGTGGGTCACTACAAGTCCAATCTAGTAGTGAGACCCTGAACACCCTGTAGACCCTTCCCTAAAATACAAAAAAA
>NW_004524664.1:11208357-11213938 GCF_000260255.1 Octodon degus | reverse complement strand
AAAAAAAAAATTCTTGAAAGCAGTCTTCCTACCATATTTAAAAAGCTCTTCAGGTTTTTATACATAAAGTGAGATGATATATTATCTAGCCATCTTTTTTCTTTTTTTTTTTTTTTATGGGACTAGGGATTGAATTTACGACCCTGTACTTGCCAGGCAAGCACTTATTCTACTGCGCTATCTCTCCAGTCCCCTGTAGCCATCTTTCTTAGCAACTCATTACTAAGTTTTCCTTTCCAGGGGCTGGGGAGATGGATCAGTAGAATAAGCACTTGCCTGGCAAGCACAAGGGCCTGAGTTCAACCCTCAGTTCCGCCAAAACAAAAAACAAACAAGCAAACAAACAAAAAACCCAATTTTCCTTTCCTGTCATATGTAAATGATATCAGTTTTAAACATTTGGAAGCATAGCTAATTTAAGTCTAAATCTCAGTATTTCCTGAAAGCTACCATGATATAATAGATAACAGATTAAATCTGTCCAGTTTATAATGCCTGTCAGGGGAACACCATGGACAGCTGGCTGTGTTCTCAGTTGTCCTGCTTTGGTGGTAAGTTTCAGCTCATTGAAGCATTTCAGCTGACTCTTCAGCCCAGCCTCAAGGATTCTCATGGAGCTCTGCTTCATCATTACACACAAAATACTCAAGGAATCAAAATTGGGGGCACATATCTGTTTACACACACACACACACACACACACACACACACACACACACACACAACAGGTCTGGTCTATTTTACTTGTGGTATCAGGTACAGCATGCCAGATAGCCCCGTGGCATCATAATCAGTCATTCCCTGTGACCTCTGCTTGGAGAGAGACTATGATCTCTGCTGAATTTAGGATTAATTACACCAAACAAAAGAACCTCTCTGAAATCTCAAATGTAGGCCTGGTCATTAGTTCATTCTTCATGCTGTGAAGACTATATTTGGCATCATTAAAAGCTGTTTTTGTAAAGTGCTTGGCACTAAAATATGATTGGTGAACACTCAGAATTTTATTTTGTGGCATTGCTTGCAATTATGGAAATGTTGATAGATCAATTTTCATCTCATCTAAACTGCAAAGTGAGAAATAAAGTGGTCTGTAATATGCACGTCTTCTCTATTTGAGATTTTCTATTTTTCTTGTTTATTTTTTTATCTTATAGAGGAAAAGAAATTTCTGTTTTGCTGGATGTTTCCCTGAATCCGTATCATGATCATTTACCATTTCCTAGTGATTCGTGTGGCAGTCTTCTTTTAGGCTATTTCCATTGAAAGGCAGGCCCTGGGATTTCAGTGATTATCTTTAAAAAGTTTTCTGATGACTTTTTGGTGAATTAATTCAGCCATGGTCATAGTAACTTGGCAAAGTGGTGATAGGAGATTTGCTACCAAAATATTAATCAATATATAATTACATTGTTGTTGTCCTGTTGTTGCTATGGAGGCTACTTTGGATGGTAATTAGAGGTGATGAAATGAGCTATGTTAGTGTCAGGAAGTCTGAATGGACCTGGTATTGGTAGATGAGGAGGGTAAAGGCAACTGTCACCCATAAAACATAAAAATAAATGAGAAAAAGGAAGGAAGGGAGGGACAGAGAGAAAATTCTTGGCTTGTAGCATTGACCATGCTGGGAATTCTTCCACCATGGTTATTTTGGGGCTACTGGCATGCTTCACCAGGTGGTACAGTTACAAAAAGATGTATACAATATACATCAGTGGGACAGCCATAGTAAATTTTTCCCTCAGTGGGCTAGATGTTACATTAATTTGGTTTACAATTTTCTCGCCAGAGGAGTTGATAAATAGTAAAAAAATGTGCCAAGAAATCATTGATAAGGGTATTACAATTCTTAGGATAAAAACTAAAGCCTCTGGGTTATCTTAATGATCCACGTTTTGGATCTGTATGTGAAAACAGTATGTTAGAACAACAAAGGAGAAAGATGAGTGATTTTGCTGTTAATCTGATAGCTAAGCAGACCAGGTAGCAGTCAAAGTCCAGGTTCTGGTTGGCACTGGCAACAAATATCTAGGATATTTTGGACCTTGTTCTGAAGACAGTGTTTCCATATTCATCAGTTATTAATGCCTACTATGTGTCAGCTATCAGAAGATTGGAAGGTGAATGGGCAGGTATTTTATCTTAAAAGAACTCATAGCTTAGTGGGAATGAAAACAAAAGGAAATGATAAGGTGAGAGGTGAGCTGGCATGGAGCAGAAGAAACACACAGAGGGAAGTGGAACCTGATTTTGCAGAGGCCTGGAAGACCTGGGAGAGGGAAGTGTGTGCCACACGTGGACAAATGGTGAGAAGAGTGGGTGAAGGCACAAAATGAGAAGTGGGTTTATTTCATTCTAGATTTCACATTTTGTTCTTTCACTTTGTTTTAGGCTTTCTTGTTTTAGAATACTTCCCCTTATTAAAAATAGTTTTTAAAAAAATTTGTGAACATTTCTCATTTAATCATCAGAATGTAATGAATTTTTCTTACAGCTATTGAAACATTTTCATTTTCCATTTACTCTTCTAATGGCAGGAATTATAACGATAAGTTTTCAAATGTTAGGCCAGCATCACCAACATTATACTCCTGGAGAGAAGAAAAAAAAATATATATATATATGAGTATGCTTATGAGTTTTTGAGACTACAGTAATTAAAAATATTGTTATTTTATTCCTTTCTTATAGTCCTTGTGATATCAGTGTTACTATGACCACATAAAAAACAGCAATACTCCTGGTTTTATCTCAGAAGAATTTGTGCTACATAATTATAATTTTTTCTTAGATGCTTGAAAGAATCCACTAGTAACAATATTTTCAACTGAATTTCCATTTTGAAATCATTTTTAATTATTGGTTCTATTCAGAAGATTCAAAATTTTTCAGCTTTTAAATACTTCTCATATTTCTTTTAATTTATGGTTCTTCAAGAAACCATTTTCTTATTCATGTTACTGTCATATTTTTGATACTTATAAAGGTCTATTAAGGTCCCTTTTCTTTTAAACCTGCTATTCGTAGTTATTTTCATAAAATGACATTCCCAGAGTTGCTTATTTGTTGTTTTCTATACTGCGAATTGACCCAGGACCTTCACCTTGAGCTATCTCTCCAGCCCTTTTTATTTATTATTGAGATTTTATATCACTAATACCTTCATGTCTTCCAGTGCTCAGACTGTCCTGGGTTTAGGATCATCCTGCCTTTTATTTTTTTTTTTAATGTATTTAGTACAGGGTCTATAGGGTCAACAGTGTCTCACTACTTAGATCAGACTCACAGTGATTCTCCTTTTTTCAGCCTCCCAGGTGCTGGGATTACAGGCGTGTGCTACCATGCCCAGTCTCAATCTCCATCTCAGTGCACCCTGGGGGTGGGGCTGGAACAGCACACCAGGATTGAACCCCAGCCACTGTGCTTTGCCTAAGCAGGTGCTTTAGTCTGCTGACCTATCTTACTGGCCCTTGGATCCTCCTGCCTTAATCACCTAGCATTCTGGGATCATAGGCCTATACAACATTCTAGGTTTTTTAGAAGTTTTTAGTTCATCTTTCAAAACAACTAATTGCTAACTTTATTGACTTTTCCCTATTGTATATTTATCTTCTGTGTTCCTGATTGTGTTCTTTTCCTCCTATATACATTCTTCAGGTTTGATTTTATACTCTTTTTAATTTTTTTTTTTGTTGGAAACTTAGAATATTGATCTTAAACTTTGTCCTTTTGTAGTATATGCATGTAACACTATGTTTCTCTTTACTTAGAATTTTAGCCACATTTTCTATATTTTAATATGGATATATTTATACTTTTAATTAACTTTTTTCTAACATACATTGTGACTTTTAATATATAGGTTGTTTAAAATATATTGTTAAATTTCAAACAATTAAAGATTCTATATTTATTTTTCTGTATTTGAGTTCTAGCTTAATTCAACAATGATCGCAGCATATAGACTATGATTTTGGTGCTTTAAAATTCAATATTTCTATTAGTCAATTATATGGTCCATTCTGGTGAATGTTCAGTTAGCATTTGTAAATAACATATATTTCAGTTATTTTATACACTGCGGTGTAAACAGGTTTGTAACATTCTAATCAAATCTTGTGCACCCTTTCCAGTGGATACTCTTGTCTTGCTCCTGATTTTAGAAGGAAAGTTTTCAGTTTTTTCTCATTTAATAGGATATTGGCATTTAGTTTGTCATAAATAACCTTTATCATATTGAGATAAAATCCTTTTATATTATTTCTGTTCAGCCATTTTATCCTGAAAGAATGTTGGACTTTGTCAAAGGCTTTTTTTCTTGTATTTTTCCAGATGATTATATGACATTTTCCTTGTTTTTATATAGTATGTTACATTCATTACATTCATTATGAATATATTGAACCATCCTTGCATTCCTGGGACAAAGCCCATATGATCTTTTTGATTTTTTTTTCATTCTGTTTACCAGCATTTTGTTGAGCCTTTTGTGTACATATTCATTAAAAACATGCCCTATAGTTTTCTTTTTAGTTGAGTCCTTGGCTGGTCTTAGAATCAGTTTTGAGCATTCACAGTAATAAATGTCCCTCCTAAAACTGCTTTCTTTGTGTCCAATCAATTTGAATATGTTACCCTGGCATTATCTTTTGCCCCTAGGAATTTAATTTATTTCATTACAAGATTTATTTTAGTGGTGGAATGCTTGCCCGGTATGTGCAATTCCCTGAGTTTTATTCTCAGCACTACAAAAAAATAAATAAACAAATAAACAAATAAATAAATAAATAATAAATGAGGAGGAAGTATAAATAATATATGTAGAATTCAACAAACTTGTTTGCTTAAACAAACTCTCTTTAAATAGTACAATATCCTATTTAATGTCATATTCCCATCATAAACAGTATATACTTTATAGTATTAGCAGGACTTGGCTATGGGACAAAAAGTCAGGTAGCATTTCAAGTTATGATGAAGAATGTCTGTATGAGACCCTTTTCTAATATTTTTAAATCTTACTTCCAAGTGAGTTGACTACCCTGTGAATATTTAAGTTTGTTTTTGGGCCTGAGACAAGCTAAAGGTGTTGTTGTAGATGACTTAGGTTCTTGGGAGATAAAGCAATACAAAAGTTTTGTACTGTAAGTTACTTTGTAATTCTATGTTAAAAGGGAACTGTAGAGTCCACAAAAAATGTATACATCATGAAAGACAAAAGTTTATATAAACATTTAATACTAAATCTATTGAGACATTATGAGATTAGCACAATCTACCTTTGGCTACTACAGTTAAAAGAAGTGTTCAAAGTGGTGGCTTCCAGTTGTTTATTTGTACAGCAAACTTCTGAAGTATGTATACAATTTTTTGCTGGACTTTGTATGCATTTTATTTTCTTTACAGATATTGAACTCTTATTAAAACCTGAAATGATGTTATTTCATCATAATATAAGTAACATTTATGGTATAAAAATATGAAGAAATAGAAAGAAATAAAAAAAACAACTTTCAGTAAGCCTGGATAAAATTTTTAAAATTTCATATTGTCTTCCATGGCTGAAATCATTGATAATATA
>NW_004524664.1:11206582-11208257 GCF_000260255.1 Octodon degus | reverse complement strand
TCAAATAGCTATTTTACAAATCTTACACCTGAAATATTGAAAGGTAGTTGTTAAAGTACACAGAAGTTGTCTCCATAACTATATGATGTTTTTATATCTTTTATAAGGCGTTTCAGAGATTCTTGGTCTAAATACATTGATTTAAGGACATTGTGTAGCAGCTTGCTAAGAGGGCACATTTTGCTGGTATGCACATCCTTGCTAGATGTGTAATGAAAATGATTTCGACATTGCCTTAGTATCCCTTTGTATTTTAAAATGCTATTTCTCTTTAGGTGCAGATTAAAGCTATTTTAAACAATCATTCTTAAATGGAGCATCCTCACCACAAAGCATACTATGAAATAGGAGGCTTTATTTTTATTTACTTCCAGCACGTTTTCATAGAATATGGAAATGTCCAATGAAACAAAGGGCACTAGTTGATTATGCATTTTCTTCTAATAGTTTGCTGTTCCTCTGAAAAATAATAGTCTAGGAGTTAGAATATATTGTAATGGCAATATCATTTAAAAGTATTCTTTCAAGGAAAATTGAAAAATAGGACTGGCATATTTTAGTTTATATTGACATTTTACATCTAAAAATGTTACATTATTTAAAAATCAGAATATTTTTGTTAATTTATTTTTAATGTTTCCTTGTTTGCTTTTCAATAAAATAAAAATGAGGAAAGAAGAAAGGGTTGTCATTCATATTTATTTTTAGTTTTTCTTCAGTCAGCATTTAGGTATTAGATTCAGAAAAGTCAACTACTTTTGGTATAAGAGTACACAGTTTGAAAATGAATGTGTTTGCATATTAATACTTACACTTTGTTGGAAACCCAAATAGATTTCAACAAGGCAGCTTTTAAAACTTGACACATTGCAGAAACTTAGCCAATTATAATATAAACATCTTTTCATATAACGTGAAGATGATTTGCTACTAGCCTGATTTATCACTTCAGATAGCACAGTTCTTCAAGGTAGAAGGCACTGTGTTATTTGAGGGAATGGGGAGATGTGTAAGCAACTTCTTCCTCTTGGCGAGCTTGTTCTCTATAGAAGAAACAACATAAATGTAAAAAGCCATGAAATACAAGGTAGGAGAGGCAATGTCCTATAAGCAGTACTATATAAACCATGGAAGAGAGGAGGAAAAACCTTAAACATGACTTGAAATTGAAACTTTTGTGTGGGTATTTTATATTAGAAACATTTAAAAAGGCAAATATAAAAAACTACACATTCTGTGTCTCCTGGCTTTCCTCATGAAGAGCAGAAGCATTTGGATCATTAAGTGCATATACCTAGTTTTTTTTCATTTGATTTAGTTTATATTGATTTTTTCACATCTAAAAATGTTATATTATTTTAAAATCAGAGTACTTTGGTTAATTTATTTTTTGTATTTCCTTTTTTAAAAAATAATTTTATTGAGAAACAAATAGCAATGAGGCCATTTCAAAACTGATTAGTAGGACAGTTTCTTTCTTTCTTTCTTTTTTCAAAATTTTATTGATAAACAGATAGCAATGAGACAGTTTCAAATCAAATCGGAAGTACAGTTTCAACAAATATTACACTGCATATATTCTTCTTAGTGGTTAATTGCTGAACAAGATGTGGACTTGAGATCCTGTTTACAAACACCATTAGAACAAATCATTCTATTCATTAAGAGAATGCAA
>NW_004524664.1:11203735-11206172 GCF_000260255.1 Octodon degus | reverse complement strand
CTCCTTAGGCGCACTCTACGTCATCGATCACTTTCCTCTTTGGCCCCATAATCTTCTTGATCAGAAAATTTGGGACACTAGTAGGACAGTTTCAATAATTAATACATTGCATATTATTGTCTTAGTGGTTATTCATTGTACAAGATGCAGACATGATATCCTGTCCACAGACACTATTAGAACAAATCTCTCTTTTCACTGAATTAAGAGAATGTTGCTGTATATCTATCCCAACTATTTTGAATATACAGATACAAAATGGGCATTCATTTGTATCCCCTTTTCTGTTTAGTTTTGTCAGAGTATTCCATTGTCATGTAAATATTGCATGAATTCAGCAAAATATTCCAATATACTTCTGTAGTCCATAATAGTAGTGGGTTTTCTGTGAGACGTCAAAAGTTGTTGACTTTAGCCTGCTACACCTCACCATATTAAAATGACTTTACTTTTTATACCTCATTTTTATACTTTTCTGCTGGATGGTCAAGACCAAGATAAAGCAAGACCCATATAACAAGAAAGGTAACTTTTGTATTTATCAAGGTTAGTCAAAGGCCCTCAGGATTTACCCTGAAACCCTGTACCAAAATTTGTAGATCCTTTGTCAATGTCAGCCATGTGGATGAGTCACGGCCATTGTTTGACCAATTTGCTCTCTATGAAAGCCTGAGAGAAGGTTTTCTCTCCATGTGACTCTCCTTAAGCACACTCTACATCATTGATCACTTTCCTCTGTGGCCCCATAATCTCCTAGATCAGAAAATTTGGGACACAACTGAATTATGTGATGTTACAGTACAGGTTCTTCTATGTCCTGAATCCTCCCTGACTTTGAAAGGCTAGGGCCACAATGTTGGCTGTCCTTGAAGCCCTTCTTTTTCTCTTATTTTTGATCTGCAAACTTAGGTAGCTAACCCTCCAGAAGAGAAGCTTATTATTATTACCCTACAACATAGGCAGTTGAGCTTAACCTCACTATCTGTCTGAATATCAAACATCTTACATGGAACAGGTATTTTCAACAAAATAAAAGCAAGGAAAGAAGAAAGGGTTGCCATTCATATTTATTTTTATTGTTTAATAAATATACCTTTGTTATAGCTAACCTACCAACCTAATAAAACTATATCCAATTAAATACTTGTGAAACATGGTTGGCATATCTTGAAAGTCTATAAGGACTGAAAGTTATCTTGATCTGCTATCTGGTTTTATAATGAGAGTGAATTGGAATTGTGATTTTTACAGTTACCCACACTCTTTAAAGCCTTTAAATATTTCAGATTATTGATTGGAACTACATTTGTTTGTTAAAAGACTGATACATGCATATATTCTAAATAAATTGAAACCTATTTTAGTGCAAACATTCTAATTCATGAAGAATATAGGATAGATATTCTGTAGGTGTAAAATCTCATTAGTAGTGAGTGCATGGTGTCTTTCAGTAGCAGAAAGTCCGAAACACATGCAACTGTTTGGCATTGTTCCATTGAAGAATTGTGATGTGATTCTGATTTTTTTTTAACATTTATTTATTTGTGTGTGTGTGTGTGTGTGTGTGTGTGTGGCCAACTCAGCCCACGTGGGGGCGGGGCTGGCTGGCATGTGGTGCTAGGGAATTGAACCGTGGTCCCTGTGCTCTGCCAAGCTTGTTACAAGTAGGTGCTTTAGACCACTGAGCCATCTCACCAGCCCTGTGATTCTGATTTAACCTGGTTTATACTTGCTTGAAGTCTGAGTGACTCCAAGTTGTACTTCAGACTTGCTCAGCAGCCTTCTAGGTCCTGAGAAGCTGTATGATATCAGTGCTTTCATCTCAGATTCTGGTGACAGACTGCCTGGGTTCGAATCCTACTTAGTGTCTTTCTGACCTTGAGCAAGTTGTTTTACCTGTTTTTCACCTATAAAATGAGGTACATTATGTTACATATACAATAGAGTTGCTGTGAGGATGTCCTCAGATAATATAGCTGAAATTGAACTGTTACAATATTTGATAGATACTGAGCACTCAATAACTAATCATTTAAAAGTGACATATATACCATTTGGGGAGATAGTTCAGCAGCATAAGCACCTGCCTGGTAAAAGCAAGGTCCAGAGTTCAATCCCTGGTACCACAAAAATAAATAGATAAATAAAAATAACCTACACACAACTATTATACAGATATAAAAACATTCTTTTATATTTCTTTATGCAGTTAGTATAGGGTCTACAGGGTTTCACTACACAGATCGGATTCATAGTGATCTTCCTGTTTTCATCCTCCCAAGCACTGGGATTACAGGTGCGTACCACCACGTCCAGTTTATTAAAAAAAAAAATTCTTCGCCGAGTAGGATTTTCTGCCGAGTTCCGGGAGCCCCCAGACCCAGTCCTAGCCCAGGTCCGGTGAGTGTGCGGAGAGTTTCCTGCTACCCTGCGCCGG
>NW_004524664.1:11185086-11195144 GCF_000260255.1 Octodon degus | reverse complement strand
TTTATCTAACATATACATATATATTATATTTGCAATGCTACCTAGCCCCTTAAGATGAATGCATATTTATTTATTGGTGGATTTATTATAGGTCATAAATCATATTCTATACAGAAATTTAAGAAAATTGCTATAAATTGTCAAAGACATTTAACTTCCTGTTATCTCGTCACTACCTCTGATAATACAACTACATTTTGGCTGTATTTCACTCCCTTGTTTCTTGTTATTTCTAAAATCTGTATATATATCTATATCTCTCTCTCTATATATATATATATCTTGTTAGATGTATATAATTTCTTTATCACTCCTACAACTTGATCTTATTGTTATTTATGAGATTTCAGGTCTCGTGAGTTAGTCTTCTCATGCAATCCAAGTCTGTTTGACCTGACTATAAATATTTCATGGTGTACATCTTCCTTTGCAAAGCATCCCTGTAGGATCTTTTCCTCCCTTGTCCTTTATTTAGAATACCTTAGACATTCTGTAGTGACTGGGATAGATTAATTTCTAGGGTACTAGGACAGATATGTAGACTAGGATATATTAACTACTGAGTTCAACTAGTGTTTTCTGGTCTGTGGTTAGGATTATTTTATTTGTGTTCCATGACATGAAAATTCTAACTCACATCAAAATCTAATGTCAAAATCCGAAGAAGCCCATTATTGCTAAGAAGTAGCTTCAATAATTTTTTGGAAGAGTTACAATTCATTTAACTCTTTGATTTGTTTATTGCCAAAAGGTTTAAAGATCCTTTGTTGATTAGTTTGCATTAAAATTCTTTGGATATTATTATCTATTAGCCATAAGGGTGCTACAAAGCCAGATAACTATAGTTTCTGGGACCTAGGAGCTAAGTTTTCATTAACCAGAATTCCATGTGCAGTGCAATAATTTAGAAAAGTGATTCTAAATGTTCCTACCTTCCTTCTTTCTTTACCTTGATAAACCTCCTTTGCTATGTCATTGTTATTTTCTGAAAAACTTTATCATCAAGGGACAAATAGTTAACTAGACAGAATCCTTAGCATCTGGTAATAGTGGAACTTAGTTAAGGGGATAAGATTATTTTTAGATTTTAAAGCAGGTAACTTAGAATCTAGTATCTGTTTTGGAGCCAACTTACTCTATGATATCTTAAAGTTCCTTTAGCCTTTCTGTAATTTATGTTTCCTTAAGTGTGAAGCAGTTGTATCATGTTTTTTTTTTTTCTAGGGCATCTTGTTGGTTAATTTTATAACATTCAAATCACTCTATATGAGTGGAGAATCATTTGTAGCAATTGCTCTTTTCCAAATGTTTCTTAGCTTTGAATGCCCTATCTGAATATTAGATTGTTTCTCCAGATGTTATGGCTCATGTTTCCTGCTAGAGAATTCGATTGTTGATTCGTATGTTTCTTAGGATTTGCATTATTTCACTGCTTTAGGTAAGGTTTAGATGATAGCTCAATGTCTTGGAGTTTGGATTTAGTTCAAATAGAGGATATTTCCAAATGATTCCTGCTCATCCACTTCCTCCCCTGAGAATAGTAGAAAAAGTTAGCTCTTTCTCTCCTTCTCTGATAGGGTGAGAACTAAACTGTTTTTTCTCTCTTAATATATTGAGTATACTGACCCCTCACCTAAACCTTAGGTCAAAGGGAGAAACTGATTGTTTTTAATTGGATGATTGCTTCCATATGCTTCCCTTCTGGTAGGACTCTTTAAAAATGACTCCACCCCAGCCCTCTGGTGAAAAAATAGAACTAAAATAGCCCTGTAAAACATATTATAAATATCCAGAATTTGTTGACAATTATGCCATGATGTTTTACCCCTATCACCTACTAACAGTGTGACCCTGGGGGAAATGCTTAACTCATTAGGGATTCAATATTCTGGTTGATGAAAATATTTGTCTCCTTATTAATACAGATAAAAATAAAAACCTGAAAGAGTAAATAAAATCTGAATGGTACAATAGATCCTGTGAAAGGGAAAGAATCTGTTCAAAGGGAAGGAACAACTGGGATGAGGGAAAGGACCAAAGAAAGAAGGAAAAGAAAAAAAAATATATATATATATGTCTATATACAGGGTAGCTTTGATAATTGTACTACTAATTTCTGTTGGTCTGCTGAAAGGAACAGTTAATGCTCATTTCTTTTCCTTTTTAATTTTTTGTAACTTTTGACTAGTTTTGCATGCTTATATCTGGTAATGTAAACAACTAATTTGAAGACAACATTATGCAATACAACAACCATTGTTGAATTCCAATGATATTGTTTAGTGAAATTCTGTATCATTTGTAATTATTTTTACTACTTTTTATTATCTTTAAAGATGGAAAAAAGTACTTTCTTATTTTGTTGTGAAAATCACATATGGTTGTCTCCAGTTGCTTAGCCTGAAATCTGATATATATTGGGTTTCTAATAAATATTATCTGAAAAATAGACATCTAAAAGACAAGATGATGTAACACTCTTTCCTGGCATGTGGAATATTAAATTTATTCTGGGTCATAGATATTTTAATAACGCATTCCTGAAAGTCACTCTGGAGATGTGATCTCTCTCCCTAGCAGATTCCATGGACTGTTCTGAAAGGAGGGCTTGAGGGCATCATTCTCTTCTGTCATTTGATCATTTGCTGCTGTGAATGTCTAGGTTTTCAGTATAACTGCTCTATCACTATCAAGGACTCTGTACTATAGACGACTCCTGTATAGCAGCTCTTCATCAAGAGGAAGTACAGAAACTCTGGAAGCAATTGCCAATACTCTCATTATTTTGAGTCAAAGAGGGCTTCAGCAACTAAGTAATCAAGAAAATTAGTATTTGCACCTGCTGCTAATGTGGTATCATGGATCAAAATAGATGCCTGGAAATGAAAACTTATCCTTTCCCTTGATTTTTGCCTAAAGAAGACTTGGGGGTAGCTGATTTTATTTTACTTATTTATTTATTGGCAGAACCTGGGATTGAACTCAGGCCCTTGTGCTTGCTAGGGAAGTGCTTATTCCACTGAGCCATCTCCCCGGCCCTGGGGTAGCTGATTTTAATCTATTCATCAAAGTTTTCCAATTACAGCATGTATTATAAATCACAGGTTCCTAGACTTTAGGTCAAATATGATTTGTTAATAATATAGGCTTATTTCATTGTGAACAGTCTTGGAACTAGGATCTTGGCCATTATTTACATTTTGTTTGTTTTACTTATAGAAAGACTAGGAAACACAAGTTTCAGGTGGTTGTCTGAAATGTTTGTAGAACCAACTACTTGGTAATATTGTCAAAAGCAAAGGCAAACTTAGGGATGATGTGCAATGTAGAACCAGGCTAAGTACTTGGTGGATTTATTTTAGTACTTTTTATTTGAGTTCACCTTATTCCAGGATTCTGAGAGGCAGGAACATTCTCATTTTGATGTATTTCTCTGAATGGTCCTTTTAAAAATTTTTAGGAGGGATATTTGTTAGCCTTATGTTTTCCCAATTCCTAATTTGAAAGGTATTTTTATAGGAATTTTGTGTTTTGCAATTTTTAAATCCTCATTTTTCACATTAAAGAATATGCTCAGATTTAAAAACAATCCATTTGGGGCTGGCAAGATAGCTCAGTAGACTAACCACCTCCTTATGCAAGCACAAAGACCAGGGTTCAATTCCTTGCACCACATGTGATGCCAGCCCCACCACTAGGTACACTGAGCCATCCACCAAGACTGTGTGTGGTGGGGCATGCCTATAATCACAGCTCTGGGGAGGCTGAAAACAGGAGGATCACTATAAGTTCATGCTGAGTAGTGAGACCTTGTACCAAATACATGAAGATAAATACATAAGTAAATACATAACAAATAAAGAAATAAGAAATTAAAAGGCCACTTGGAGAGCACAGAGCCAAGATTGTATTGGATACTCATTGCTAGGCTGCTATCTACACTATATTCACGCACCTACACTTATTTGAAAATCTGAGTGCTGAATTTTTTTAATTTTGAAGTAGAAATAGTATCTATATGTGTGTATAACTCTGAATTGTTTAACTGTAGAATAGTGTTTCTTCCTTTTTTTTTTTTTTTTGGTATGTATTTAATACCTGGTCTCATTAGGCAGCTTGGACTCATAGTGATCTTCCTGTTTTCAGCCTTCCCAGAAATGAGATTATAGGTGTACTCCACCACCGCAGGATTTGGTGGCCAGTTCAGCATGCCTGGGGGGCAGGGCTGGTGCAGCCTGTGGTGCCAGGGATTGAACCCCAGTCTCTGTGCTTGCCTAAGCAGATGCTTAGTCTGCCAAAGTATCTCTCCGGCCCTGTAGCACAGTATTTCGTGATTGTAAGCTTTGTAAAGTAACTGACCTTAATCCAAAAAAGTGTATTATTGGATATTATGTTCTCAATATTATTCAAAGTATTTATAAAATTTGTAGTTTGAAAAGTGATGTAGATTTTATGTAAATAAAATTTAGATTTTTGTGAAGAGATAGTAGTTTAATGACAGAAAGAATTTTTTTTTTTTTGTTTTTGTGCTAGGGATCCAACTCAGGACGCTGTACTTACCAGGCAGGTGATTATGCTACTGAACTATCTCACTGGTCCAAGAACTTCATATTTTCAAGGATCATTCAATAATATGACTTGAAGACAGTCTACTTGTGTTTCTTAAGAGTTAATATTATATAGCATTTGTATACCTCTGTTTGAAAGACTTAAAGTCATCATATTGTAATGATACATGAGTATTCAGGTTCATTGCCTCACAATTCATAATAGCTAAATCTTGGAAGTGGCCTGTAGATGAATGGATAAAGAAAATGTGTTACTTTCACACAATGGAATACTATTGTGCCTTAAGGAAAGATACATTTGAGTTGATAGAAAGTGGAAGCACCTTGAGACAACAATATTAAGTGAGAAAAATCAGACACACGAGCTTAAATATCACAGTTTCTTGTGTATGAGAAACCCAGAAGGAAAATAAAGAATAAAATAAAAGACAATAGAAAGAAGGAAAATAGAGCTTTGTCAGAAGAGAAAGGATAGGAGAGGGAGAGGAAAAAGGGTTAAAAAAAATAGGATGAGTTACGTACATGTACCAACTGCACAAAAGGAATGTGTACACGTACCTCAAATATGTACAAAAAGAAACAAATCAAGTGATGGATGGAGAGAAAAGGGAAAGAGGTCAAAAAAAGAAATTAAGATGTGTTTTGTGCATGCATCAACCTCCCACAAAAATGGAAACATTGTATATCCTGTATTATATGCTGATAAACAAGAAAACCATGTATCTCTCAATCTCTATTAAACTGACATGAACCCTGGGGCTGTTATTATTATCTCCACATAAAAGCCAAAGAATCTATTTTTAAAATAACTGTTACCAAAGATAGAAAATAGAATAATAGCAGAGAGAGGAAGAAGGCAAGGGGGTTGGGAAGAGATTAGTCAATGATGCAGTTACAGTCAGACCAAAAGCATGATTTCTGATGTTTCTTACACATTAAGATGACTGAACAATTATGCAATGTACATTTCAACATAGGTTGAGGGGGAGTTCAAATGGTTTCATCACCAACAAATAAATGTTTGAGCCAATGGGTATGTTTACTCCCCTCATCTGTTTATTGTATAACATATGCATGTATTCAAGTAGCACATTGTACCACATAATAAGTACGTGCTATTATTATGTGTCAACTTAGAAAATAGTGAAAGGAGGGCTGGCGAGATAGCTCAGTGGACTAAAGTGCCTGCTTAGGCAGAGTGCAGCTTCTGGCATTCGATCCCCAGTACCACATGCTGTACTGGTGCGGAGACAGTGATTGAGATTTGGCGGGGTGGCTCATGCCTGTAATCCCAGAGCTTGCAAGGCTGAAAACAGGAGGATCACTAAGTGTCTGATATGTGTAATGAGAACATGTAGACCCTGTAGTAAATACATAGAAAAAGGAAAGAAAATAGTGAAAGGAAAAGCAGGTGAGGCAACCAAGGCTCAGAATAGTAAATAAACTGCCTAAAATGACAAAGCCAGTAAGTATTACAACTAAGATTCAAAACAAATAAGACTGTTCCAGCCTCTGAGCTCTTAAAGCTTCATTAGATGAAGTCTTACTGTTATAATTGATATAACATAACTGGTTTAAGTGTTATTAAAATTGATTTTATGTTTTATATAGATGTATTTTACATCTTAAGTTTATTATTATCTAAAATACACTTGGAATCAATGGCATCCTTGTATGTTTCTAAATTTTACTACTTGAGAACATGAAGCCTGGAAGACCTGTCACATGAAGAGTACGCATGAGCCAGAGCCGGTGTAGCAAAGTCAGGGCACAGCTAGGATGCTGCTCATGTATATTTTATAAAACATCAAAGATGTCAGAACTACAGGGAGAGTTGCAGTTTCTGAAACCTCAGACCTGTTTCACATCCATGGACTGTTATAAATCATGAGTATGTTCATAAATACCTAATACACTGAGAATTAAGCACAGGAGTCTGTGATATTAAGAAAAAATATATAAATACATATATCGAAGTCAGAATTCCTTGTCTTTATGTGATTTATTCAATTTGTGTAATAAAGAGAAAAACTTTTACAAATATTTATAGATATTTTATGTATAATATGTGTACACACACACACACATACACACACACACACACCACTATGCTCTTTATACCTATGGGTCCTTCATCTATGGATTCAGCTAACTATGATTTAAAAATCACTCGGAAATATTATGTCTTTACTCAACATGTAAGTTTTTGTTTTTATTCCCTAAGCAATAAACAATGCAATGTAACAATTACTTACATAGCACTTAGATTGTATTCAGCATTGCAAACAATTTAAAAATAGTTTAAAGCATGCCAGAGGATGTGTATGGGTAATATAAAAATGCTCCTTTGTTTAATATATTCAAGGGCTTGAACATTTGTGGATTTTGGTATCTTTGAGAAGTTCTGAAACCAAACCCTTGGAGATAAATACTGAGTGATGATTATATGCAGACATACAGCTATCTACATACATGCACACACACAAATGTATCTACTTTGTAGTGTATACTATTTCATGAAAATTGGCTTTTCAACCCAGAAAATGTTGATTATCATTCAAGCTGAGGATGCCTACATTTCACCTTTGTCAGTGAGTTGTACATAGACTGGCTATCAGTGCTCTGTAGTGAGCCTTTCCTCTCTGTCAGTATCTGAGTTCTATCTATCTATCTATCTATCTATCTATCTATCTATCTATCTTTCTATCTATCTATCAATTGATCAATCGATCCATAAATACCTCTATTCATCTGTCATGGTTTGTATCCAGGTGCCCCCCCTAAAGACTCATGCAGTCACTGGGGTTGCTTCTAGACTTTGTGATTTATTCCTGATCCAATGCATGAATTGTAGGTGTGAGTGCTACCCCTGCTGTGGGGTGGGTAATCTGCATTACAATGTAAGGAGGAGAGAGAGGTTAGCTAGCTGCCTGAGCTGCTGCCCCTCCCTTTTGCTCTTTGAGTTTTCTGCCGCCATGAAATATTGTCCTCTATCATGTCCTGCTCTGCTTTGGAGCCAACTGAGTATGGACTGAAACCTCCTATAACTGTGAACTAAATAAACCTTTCCTTCCTTAATTCTAGGTGTTGGATATTTGTATTAGCAATGAGATAAAAGTAACTGAGACATCATCTATTTCTTTTCTCAGTTAATTACATGTTGTTAAACTTCATAATGATGAGACCCTTCATTAATTTGGTTGACAGGTATGTCACATCCTTAAAGTGGTACCTAGAACATGTGGAAGCTCAGAATATGCTTATGCTTTGAAATGAATCATTTCTTATGTTATGTTCAGTTTGACAAATTATAAAACTGAGCTTCAGAAGGCATGAATCACTGGACTCCCATAGTAGCTGGTCACATGGTAGAAGCAGGAGTAGAACCTCTCATGGGTTCCAGTGTCATATGAGACTCTATCTCTGAAGAAGGTCTTGAGAGTCCAAAGGAGCATCTTTTTTGGTCGCAGGTGTCTCTAGCATTTTGTGGAAGCAGCGTCCTGTCTGAGTTCAGAGTTGTAGTTGCTTTTGCTCTCTGTTCATCTGTTGTACAAGCCTCCATGAGACCCACACTTTTTTTTTCTGAATATTCCCCAATACATTTAGCTCCTTAATTTTTTTCTTAGACTCCAGAGGTGAATATGGCCTGGTTGGAGACAGAAGAGAATATTAATGCGTAGGACATAAAGTAAGTGAGCAGTAAGGAAACAGAAATGGACAAAGGAATGGAGAAATGGGGACTAGAAGATGAAAAGCAGCAGTCAGGTATTACCAAAGAGGTAGGAGAAACTGATAATACAGGAAATGAATTTTCATTGCTTTTAACAAATATTACAGTAAGATGATATCTTCATTCTTAAATGATGGCAGATAGTTTTTTAAGAAACTTATTTTGTAATGTATATTTAAGCATTGAATATACTGTAGTGCAAAACATATGCCTATCAGTTCAAACTTCATAACTAGAACATTCTAAAAATATAATAACCAAATACAGAAAAGTATCTAGTAGACAAAACTCTAAGACATAGTCATACATATTTCATTAGGTTTTTGGTTTTAAAATATTTTAAAATATTTATGATGTCACTATTGAGAACCTTTCTGAGAAGTTGGTACATGTAGAGGCAAAGACTTTCAACTTTGTATTCTTTTTCCAAGCACTAGTAATCTTTTAATCTTTGTATACTTATTCTTTTCAAAATTAACTTGAGTATTTTGTATTTAAGGCTCCATTGTCTTGGTTTAGGAGAAATAAAAAAGCACATAGCCCAAGAAGGAAGTTTTATCTAACTTTAATATATTGCATACATTCTACCATAGAGAAGCTTCCTAACACATAAAACTCAATCATTTACTGAAATGCTATAAAGAAGAGCCCAGTTAAATTGGGTCTCAATTTAAGGTTCAAGTAATTATGCTCTTTTAAGATTATAACAGTCAATATTGATATTTTGTGTCAGTCCTATACAGAGTACCACAAGGTATTCTAACAACAGACAGTATTATCCCTTCAGGCCTTAGGAGAAATACAAATAAGCTGATGAAGTGAAAATAATTGCTAAATACAAATACGAAAACGGATGTGAGTGTAGCCCTTTGTTGAGTCACATTGCAAGTTCTCATAAGACCTTTAACTTTATGTAAGTGTCCTTATTGCCACGTAAGTGTAGTCAGCAGACTTAAGCTTTTATGCAATTTATATGTGTCAAGCTTAAAGTAGTCATATTTGTTTTTTATTTTATTTTATTATTAATTTCAATGAGAAAGAAATAGCAATGAGACAGTTCCAAAACAGGTTAGTAGGACAGTTACAATAATTAATACATTTCATAGTGCTGTCTTCATAGTAGTTTTTCAGAGTACAAGATGCAGACATGATATCTTGTCTAAACAGTATTAGTACAAATCTTTCTTCTCACTGAACTGAGAGAAAGTAGCTGTGTATCTATCCTATTTTGTATATACAGATATATGTCACTACAAAATGATCCTTAATTTATATCCTTCTTTATTTTTGTTTTGTCAGAGATGGGTGTTCCATTCATATATTGTAGGTGCATGAATTCAGCAAAACAACTTCTGACTTTGCCAGTTCTGCTGATCACCCACTACTATTATGGACTAAAGCATCATATTTAAAGAATTTTAGGAATAAAAAGGCAGTAGAAATTTGTCCCTTAGATTGATCCACTGGTTTTCAAGTCCCTCTTCAATTACAGCATCTAAATGGTCATACACAAACATCTAGGGTGCTTTATGACCTCCTTCACACTCTGCTTCCATTGTGTATCAGCAGCCTCCTATGTTTCCATGTAGTAGGACATACCTACTTGTCACCAATTCCCATCACATGTTGTTCATTCATTTTTTTCCCCACTAGAAAAATAATACATATAAGTGCTGGAAACTTGGATCTGTTGATGGTATGAAACAGTGTTAAATAGCTTCTTATCTAGAGAATTCAATTGAAAGGGTGATGATTTTCAT
>NW_004524664.1:11133800-11170172 GCF_000260255.1 Octodon degus | reverse complement strand
AGTTCATGACATGGAGAACAAAATTTCCAACTATGCTTCTTTCCATTTTAGAGCCCTTGTTCTATCTATTTTGCAACACCATAGTTGTTATAAATAGGGAAAATAAATAAGAACAGAGAAGAAATGCATTGGTTTATAACTTCACCCTTGTGACAGATCCTCTTCATGTAAACTTACATGATACACCCTAGTCCTTTTTCCAGAGAGCAAATAAATTATATTGAATGACTAATAAACTGGTATAAAGAATTCAATTATCTGCATGTGAATTAGTGAATCAACAAAGAAATTAATATAGTAATTAGGTATTTTCATTTTTATTTTTTTCTTTGAGTAACCAGCAGTACATGGTATTTGTTTCAGTGGATTCAGGTTATAGAATGGTTTGAAGTTGAATCATCAGCTAGATTTCCAGATGTATCAAGTAGAAAGTTAACTTATTGTCTCAGTTACTTTTCTCACTGCTGGGACAAATACCCAACACTCAAGATGAAGGAAAAAAAAGTCTTATTTGGCTCACAGTTATTGGAGGTTTCAGTCCATACTCAACTGGCTCCAAAGCAGAGTGGCTCATGGCAGAGAGCAACCTTTCATGGAAGCAGCAAAGTGCAGAAAACAAAATGGGGAAGTAGCAGCAACAATGGCAACAGAGAGGAAGTCTGTCTCTCTTAAGGTGCATTCAGGCTATATGCCCCAGGTTGGGTGTAGTACTTGCACCCATAATCCCAGAAGCACTAAAAACCATAATCCAGCCTTGATTATGAATTAATCTCAACTCTAGAAGTCCCCATCCTATGACTGAATAAGGCTTTGGGGGTACAACTAGACACAAACCATAACACTTAGCAAAACTTTCATAGTACCTACTTCTCTTACAGCATGTTCCATGTCTTAAATTCTTTTTTTTTCTTTTCAAAGTTTTATTGATAAACATATAGCAATGAGACAGTTTCAAATCAAATCGAAAGTACAGTTTCAATAAATAATACACTGCATACATTCTTCCTAGTGGTTAATTGCTGTACAAGATGCAGACTTGTGATCCTACTTACAAACACCATTAGAAAAAATCATTCTATTCATTAAGAGAATGCAACTATATATCTATCCCAACCACTTTGAATACACAGATACAAAATGGACATTCATAGTTATACCCCAATTTTTTTAAGTTCCGTTGTTGAATATTATAGGTGTGTAAACTCAACAAAATATTCTAAAAGAGTACAGAAGCCCATAATATCATTGGGTCTTCTGTTTAACTGGGATTGTCAGAAATTATTGACCTGAGTCCCCCACAGCTCAACATAACAACATGGCTTTACTTCCTATATTTCATCTTCATACTTTTCTACTGGATGGTTAAGACCAAGGTAAAGCAGGACCTGTGCAACAAGAGTTGTAGCTTTTTGGTCTGACAAGGTCAGTGAAATGCCCTCAGGATTTATCTTGAGATCCTGTACCTCAGATTGTAGAACCTTTGTCAGTGTCAGCCATGTGGATGAGTCACGGCCAATGCTTGGCCTATGTGCTCTCTGTGAAAGCCTGAGAGAGTGTCTTCTCCCCATGTGACTCTCCTTAGGCACACTCTACGTCATTGATCACTTTCCTCTTTGGCCCCATTATCTTCTTGATCAGAAAATTTGGGACACTACCGAGGTACATGACGTTACAGTACAAGTTCTCATATGTCCTGAGTCTTAATTGCCATGTCTTAAATTCTTTAGGAAGAATATATCCTATAATTCACCAGAAGTGATTTAGATACATCCCTGTCCGGAGACAGAACAACAGATTAAACAACATCCCCTGGGTTTTTTTCTGCCTTATAGTAAATGTTCTTTATTATTCTAAGCTTCTTACTCTGAGTAATATTTGAACTTGTTCTTTTGAACTCCCCAGAATATGACATGATACTGTTTCCTAGTTGAAGTACTTGCACCCTCCCCTCCCCGGTATTCAGGCTGCCTTCTCTTTTCTAACTTAATATGTTCTTTTTCATTTTGATGTTTTGACTTTTACCCTCACAGTTTCCATACTTCTAGAGTTTATAGACTGTCAATGGGATTTCCTTTGAGTCCTTTAGTCAAGTCGTCCATACTTTTCTCTTCTAATCTTCTGTTATATAACAGGCTTCCTGTTACTTGAAGCCCTGCTCTTACACTTTCAGTTTGTTTCAGCTTCACTGGTAGTGATCCCCCATAAAAGCGGGATTCCAGGTGCAACCATTTGAGAATGGGGTAGAGAACATTTTCACTATGTTGACTTCTCATTGTGATTCAACAATACTTCCAAATTAGAGACCGAGACTCACCTTGAGGGCAACACCTTCTAGCCCCCTTTTTCTTCTAACAGGCTCTTCTCTAAATAATGCTTCTTGAGGACTCCCCCTTTCTCCATATATCTGTGTTTTCATTCGTTCCCCCTCATAGAGGAGCTGGCCTCTTCTAAATCTGACTGTCACTTTGTTATTTGATCTCAAGATCTGCAGCTCCTCACAGACCATCTGTATTATTTCTCCATCCTTGTTGATGCTCTGCAGTACTTCCTAGCCTACTGTCATCTGCAGATTTCATTAGCACACTGTTTACTACATTCTGAAGATCATTAATAAAAGTACATAAACAGAAGAGAAGACTAATACAGACATCTGTGGAGTTTCTCCCAACTGCTCCCACAAACTGATGGCTGTTATTTCATTCCATATCCTTTTGTGGGGTGTTGGCCATTCTGTTTCATTTAGCTCCTTCTATGAGTGCCCTTTTCTCACATCCAAGTAACTGAATTCATAATGTATGATTGGCCTGCAGCATTTTGTAATTGGCTGAACAGTTCATTAGTTTTGTCTGATAGCATTAACTCCTTATTAAACCTACGTTTCCTCTGTACCAGAGAAGCTCTCTGTAACAGTGCATTAGTCCATGCTGATTTCCACCTCTCCCATTTATTAGTGCTTTCTAACCTTGACTGTACATGGATAAAGGGTGTACAGGGAAAAGATGGATAGAGCATCTATTTGGCTGCTGTGTACAACAGGTCACCTGTGCATTTAAATTCATGGATTTAAGGGCTGGTCAGATAGCTCAGTGGATTGAAGTGCCTGCTTAGGCAGATGTAGGGACTGGGGGTTTGATCCCCTGCTTGATATGCCAGTCCCACACCTGGGATGTGCTGAGATGGCGATTGAGACTGGGCATGGTGATGCATTCCTGTAATCTCAGTGCTTGATAGGCTGAAAAAAGGAGAATCGCTATGAGTCTGATCTGTGTAGACCCTGTACTAAAAACATACAAAAAATACATGCATTTAAAAATTTCCCTTCTAAGGGCTGGCCAAATAGCTCAGTGGATTAAAGTACCTGTTAGAAGACACAGGGGCCGGGGGTTTGATCCCTGGGCCTGCTGTGCTGGCCCCGGCCCGGGGGCATGGTGGGAGGGTAATTGAGAGTAGGCGTGGTGGCGTGCACCTATAATCCCTACACAGGAGAATCACTATGAGTCCAATGGAGTAGTGAGGCTCTGAACACACTGTAGACCCTTCCCTAAAATACAGAAAAAATAAAATTTCCCTTCTATCCAAAAAGATAGAAAAAGTTGTCTCTGGCTTTGGGTGATGATTTAGACCTAATTTATATTTAAAACTCAAATGACTAGATTTTATAACTGATAAGAACCATGTCTATATTTAGAGAATATCTATGAGGTACTGTGAGTATTGTGACAATAGGTAACACATTCCACGCTTTGAGATTTCATCAACTCTCAGAGACAGATACTTCCACCAAGCGCTGTTAGGAAGACTAGAAAAAGTGAGCCCCTTCTAAAGGGAAGAACAGAGGAACTAAGGAACCAGAGTAAGGAACCCATTGACCCCACAGACCTCACATATTTGCTTGTGGACTAGTCTGATAAATAAGTGTAACAACCTTGACTCTGCCATTTAAATGAAGAGAAATAAGAGTTCTGTAAGAGTCAGACTTGGGATCAAAACTAATGCAGTTTATGCCTTGCTAGATTGCTTCTCTGTAGACAGAATAAATACAAATCTAACTCATGTTTCTATAATTGTGTGCTAAATTCATCCTGTGCTTTTTCCTTATAAAGGATAGAAATTATTTGCTTGATAACACTTTCTTACATCATTCAGTTTAGTTGTTTTTGATCTAAAGAGGATTATGAAGAAGAATCTGTATCTTGGAGTACGGACATCCTTTTCACTATCTGTCACCTGGCTGAATTGTGTTCACCTAGCCCCTTGTTGCTTAGGTATAGTCAGCACACAAAGATACACATTAACTCTGACCAATTCCCTGGCATGCCTTGAAAACATAGAACTACAGCCTATGGAGTGTTTTGAATTCTTTTACTTTTTGACTTAACCTTGCATATGTCTATAAAGGCATACAGGCTTAGTCAAGACACAGAGGTATATACATGCATGTCTATACATTTAAGCACACATACACACACCAACACAGACACATACATCTAGATTAGAAGAAAATATAGATTAAAGTTATTTAAGTATTTTACCTTTTTCACTTTCTTTCCTTCTCTATCTATCTATCTATCTATCTATATATTTTTTGGGGTTACTCTTTTTACTGACATGTGTCTTCCAGTTTAGCAAGAGTTTTTCATTGTTGAACAGTAGTTTTCTCGCTCAGCAACTCTGACATTCATTAAATGGGAAGAAAATGGATGTGGGAGTTGTGTGTTCACAATGCCACTCTGCCACCCTGAAATCTATGCAGATAATCTACTTGGAAGGATTTGAGCCCCAGTGGAATACAGAACCATGCACGTATCCTGCATTGATTTACAGCACCTGCTACAGCTGCTTGAATTTTGGCAGGCATTTTTTCTGCAGCCAAATGCTATTGAATTTCTGGGCAAATCTAGATGGAGGTCATATTTATTGGACATGTTTATAATCTGCAGAGTGATCTAAACCATAGAGGGCTAATTTCCCAAAGATCAATGACTAAGGGAGGATTTCAGAGGTTATCCTTTTTATCCAATTTCCTGTGTTCTAATGAGATGGCTGAACCCTGTTTGGAATCTTTCTGATTAGGAACTCTTCTGAGAGTCAATAAAGAATATGACATTCATAAATCTGAATGGGAGGTGACTCGCTGCCTGCATTGAGATTCACACCACGAGGAGACGCTGCTCTGCCCTATCAGGGTATGCTGTCAGAGGCTGACCATGGACAAGGTCAGATTTGAGCCAAAAGTCTGCAAAGGATTTTCCCATTCTGTCGAATTCTTATGATTCATCTTGCTATTAGTATATATTGTCTACATTTTTTGCTTTTCTTTGATTCAACTCAATTCAGTGGCAGTTTGAGTCAAAAATGTTACCTAATAAGTGTTTACTACATATGTTTTAGCTACAAAGCATATATAAAGTAACCATTCTGATATATCACTAGAATCATAATATAAAACCGAACAAGGTATAATAAGTGATATTGGTAATAATAATTGCTTATTTGTAGTACTTACTAGGTATGTTTCAGACACTGTGCTAAGCATTTCATACACATTTTTGTTCAAAAGTAATGACAGACTTTTGACTTAAGGCTTATGATTATACCTATGTTACAGACAAGGAAGGTGAGACAGTTATACTAAATAATGTGCCATGTTAATAAAGTGTTTCCTATCCTGCCCCATTTCTTCTGCCACTTCTTAGCTACATTTCTTGAAAAGAGTTATCTACATTGGTCACCTCTGCTTATTACCTCCCCTTTACTTTTCAACTCCTTCATCTTTGCTCTGTCCACACAAATGAAATGAAATCATTAAAGAGGAAGCATTCCCTTTATATTTGCAAATCTGACCTTCTCTGGTCTTTTACTTCCTCCTTGAAACAGAACTTCTCTTGATTTCCTGTGCCACATTTTTCCCATAAGTCCTCTGAAACTTTTTAACTTTTACTGTGCATATTTTAGTGTCTTTTCCTTAGCATAATTTTTTACTATTGGAGCAATGTACTTTTCTCACCTCTCAATTCTGCCCTATATCTTTTGGCACCGTGTGCCTTTCTTTGGAAGTCCAATGAAGAGTGTGGATTCGGATTTTCAAGTGCATTGTGGTATTTAAGGTATTTCAAAGTGAGTCCATACAAATAGGAACTCATTTTCCATCCTCAAATTTATTTTCCCTCAGGTTTCTTAAATGATTAATGCAGTTGTTTAAGACAACTTAATCACATAGATTCCTCATGTATTATTACACATTGTCCTTTCTCTGTATTTATTTTTAATTTATGTATTTGATATAGAGTCTCACTATACAACTCGGACTTGTAGTGATCCTCCTGTTTTAAGTCTTCTGCAGTGTTGGGATTACATCAAGCATCTCCATGCCCAGACGGGGTCACCAGCTCAAAGCACCTGGGGGTGGGACTGGTACAGCATACAGTACCGGGGATCAAACCCCAGACCGTGTGCTTGCCTAAGCAGGTGCTTCGTCTGTTGAGCTATCTTGCTGGTCCCACATAGTCCTTTCTTTATCATTAGATATTTATTCTTTGGCTATTCTATCTCCTCAGTATACCAAATCTTTCCCATTTTCCCCATCTCCATTATCGCTGTTCTCACCCTCAAGTGCTATATAAGGAATGTTTATTAAGTGGATAAAGGTTAGTAATGAGGCAGTAAAGAGAGAGAGTTAATCTTCAGGGTACTCTTACAGTCTACATGATATTCAAGCTAGAAAAGAAATATTGATTAGTGCAAGAAGGGGGATGAATAGAATGGATAAGTTTTGATAATAGAAACTGTAGACAGAGAGTTGTGAATTACATACACCAGGGAGTGTAAGTGGAGTTCCTTTAAATTATCTTTAAAGAGTTTCCACATATGATGGGTATGGCTGAACATGCCTACAATCCCAGCTAGTTGGCAGATAGAGGAAAAGTGTAAGATCAAGGCTAATCAGAGAAACTTGGTGAAATGTAGCCTCAAAATAAAAAGAGGTATGCATGTAGGAAAGTAGTGGGGTACCTCTGAGTCTATTCGTCAGTACCAGAAAGTAACAATGTAAATGAATATATTTTCATATATAAAATAAATAAGTTTACAGTGTAGGCATTTTACTTCATGTTTGATAGTCTTTCCAAGATAGTAAATCATCATTTTGGAAATACTGATGTAAGCATGGAAACAAAACTAAAAGGAGAACTCTTTCTTGTAATTAATTAACAGAGAATTTTCTCTTGCTACTTGCTATTTTTTTTTTTTTTTTGCCAAGGACAGTAAAACAAACTGATAAGAATTTGACAATTTAGCCAACTGGCAGTTGGAATAATTCAGTGTAGTTCTCCTTCTGGTCTGTCCTCACTCCTGAAACAGCAGAGTAAGCAGCAATTAGTTAGCTTTTGCTAATATTCTGTATTATTGTTACTTTTCTTACTTTTAAGAGCTTTTTTCAATTTGGAAGGGGGCTCTCTGTTTTTCCTAACTAATTGAAAATAATCCTTATCCTCTATAAGCTAAGCCCTAAATCATATAAGATGTTTTCTAACCTCATAGCATGTGCATTCCACTTTAGTGGTGATTCCAGAGAAATGAAAGGCACACTGTTTTTTGGGGGGTTTTGTTTGTTTGCTTTTTGTGGCTGGCTCAGCCCCCCCTTGCAGGGCTGGCACAGCATGTGGTGCCTGGGGATAGAACCATGGTCCCTGCACGCTTGTGTAAGCTTTCCTAAGCAGGTGCTTTAGATTACTGAGCTATCTTGTGGGCCCACGTTGTGTGTTTTTTACTAATTTTGCATATTTATACTTTATCAGTTTTGAGAATTTTGACCCATCCAAGGAAATGTAGTGTTTTAATAATTGAGGAGAAAATCCCACCAATATGAATAACTAATACTGTGAAAATTCACCTACCAAACTGAGTTGTCATGAAATTGCCTGAAATCTGAGTCATGGAAAAGAGGAATGATTAGGATAATGCGGTACATTGCTCTCAGTGACAGTTAATCCTCTTATTAACTTTGCGGTTCTATTTTGCTCATTTGTCAAGTTGGAGGGATTTTGTGAGAATGCTGTAGTTCCTGTCTTCCTCTGTTCATTGAGATAGTTGGAAAAAACTAGCTGTAAAAATAAAAGAGTTCCAGACTGAAGTGCATTTGGGGGTGACTTTTCCCTCTCGAGATGAGCATCTGTCTCATGTACTTCATTCACACTTGAGTGTGGAGAGCTGCTCTTTGAGGCCTCCTCGTCTTCCCTTCAGAGGGTTTCTCCTTAGCCTGAGCAGTCGTCAGTCCAGGAAGTGTCTATGGAGGGTTCAGCTGTGTGGTGCATTGCACTGCCAAATAGAGACAGAATGCTGCTCTGGCCTCCTGAGCTGGAGCAGCCCACAAAGCATTTCTGGCAAAGGGCCAAAGAGGTGATCCTTGCTCTAGGAATAAAAAAAAGCACAATGGCTGAGATTGCAGGGCTCCATCCCCTCGCTGGGATGATTCATAGAGCAGCCTTGACACCGAGTCTCCAGAGAACTGTTCTCTTCCCAGACCAGCTAAAAATATCCAGATTCAGATTTATCATGACAGGAGCTGATAAATTTGCTGGGGAAATGCAAGCAGTGTCACTGTCATGCTAGGGAACCTGTTCTGATAAATGGATGTAGGGAAAAAAAATTGCCAAACATGGCAGAGACCCGTAGTGCCACTTCCCTGGGGATGATGAGCAAAATGAGTGCATTTTCCTTGTCATCAAAGCTTCCTTTTAAAGCATAGTAAGGAGTAAAATGTATGAGATAAAAGCAGGAATGTAGAAAGCATGTTATTCAAACCAAAGAATGTCCTGACACCAAAATCAAGTCATCTTTTATAAAATATTTTTACTTTTCTATATAAAGGAGGTGTGGTCCCTTTTAAAATATACTTATCAAGATAACAACCCTACTTAAGCAGCCCCACATTTCAATGAAGACTTGTGCTTCCGTTGGGATCTATTAATTTCATACATTACCAGAAACAGAACATACCAGAACAGAACATATACCTGTAGTTCCAGTATCAGAGCTTGTCTTGGGCAGGAATATAGTTCAAAGTCATAAGTGCCTGCCTGGCAAGCTAAAAGTTCTGAGCTCAATTCCTGGTACAAAAACGAAAACAAAAACAAAAAACAAAACAAAACAAAAAAAAACAGAGTCAAAGCTCATCTTACTTGCAAACCTGCCCTTTTTTTTCATTATAGTTGGTCAGTAGAATCACAGAACTGTTACAGAATGCCCCCCTTATAAAAACTGGCTTGAAATTATGAGAATTAGGCTTCACCTCTAATTTATTCCATGATCCTGGTGCATCTACTAGAATCCAACTAGCATGACTGGCATTTTTCTAAAATGATGAAGGTGTAGTGTACTATTAATATGACAGATATACATGCAATGAATTTATTATAAATCAAATTAAAAATACAGTAATTAGTGCCTGAGCAATTGCTATGAGAACTGAACAGTGGAAACACTTTTGCTAGGAAAAAAAAAGAAGATTCCAAAGAAGTAAAAGTTGTGCTTTGCATGATACGATGAATGAATGAGTACTAGAAATCTTTCTCTCTCTCTCTCCCTCTCTCTCTGTCTCTCTCTTTCTCTCCCTTCCTCCTTTTTTCGGCCCACTCAGCCTGCCTTGGGGGCATGGCATGTGATGCGGTGGATCAACCCCAGTCCCTGTGCTTTGTCTATGCTTGCCTCAGCAGGTGTTTTACCATTGAGCTACCTTGCTGACCCTGAGCACTAGAAACTTCTAAGAGAAGGAAGTGTGTCCAGTCAGGATAGCAGGGGGGCAGGAAATGTACCACCTAAGTGTGAGACTTAAACAAGATTATTAAAAGGTGTAACTTTTTTTTTTCCTCACTGGTTTTTTGGTTTTGTTAAACAACTTGGAAACAACTGCTACATTTGCTCTAATTATTTTAGATCATTAACTTCGAAAATTACTGTTTGTATTATTTCCTAGCTTGGCTTTGTGCCTGCTCTGAACTGGCACCTAATAAACAAGTGGATAGAACAGACCTGGAGTTATGTCCTTGTCAGACATTTGACCTAGAATGTGGTATAGCATGGCTGCCTTCCCTGCAGAAACCTTGCAGACCTGCATCCAGTAATGGACTTGCAATGATACAATTTGCTGTGCCATCAGTTGTCCATGCACTAAATTATAAGGCAATCACTAATATTAGTAGCATGGCATCCTTGAATGAAGAATAAATGCTGGAAAGTAATTTTATGCAGCATTTACTCAACACAATTTTATGTATTTGATAATGTTTAGTTCTTTCTTTCTAGTAGACTGCTTATTAGAACCTTGGATTCTTCCTGATCAGGCAATAATTATCAGTTTTATGGTTTCAATTTCAATAGCAAAGAAAAAAATCTTAGTGTAAATACTTTTATTCTGAGATTCAAAAGTAATTTCAGGCAAGTACTTCATGTTACTGTAAAAGATAATGTAGTGTAAGTATGCACATAGAAAAATTTGGAAGAAATAGATGTTTACAATTTAGTGCATCAAGAAATAATATGGATTGATGGATGATGAGATAGATATTGAGAAGTATATGTTGTAAAGCAAGTAAAGTGGAATGTGAATGGTAAAATCTAGTTATGATAATACGGGCGTTGGTTCTAAAATTTTCTTTGTATAATTCATGTCTTTTATAATATAATAAGGGTGAAGCAGAAAAAAATCTAGGGTAGCATAGACCAAAATTGATGATCCATTTGGATAAGAATTATGGAATGTTTAAAGCAAAGTAAAACTTCTCTGATTGTAAAGTGTACACACAAAGAAATAACTGGGTCAAGGAAGCAAAGACACATAATCATCCCTCACCGTTAGTTATGGATGTATCTCATGAAACAATGCTGATTGTAGGGAAAGGAATATTTTGCTCTAAGGACTAGATCCTTAACGTGCTCAGCAATATATACATAGTATTTTTGATGTCCTTTTTTTGTATAAAAGACACCTATATGATACTCTTCACAGCTAACTTCTGCTTTTCTAGTTATTTCAATAACTGGATAGGACTTTCTAGGTTCCAGGCATGATACTAAGCTTTGGGGATTAAATGAGGACGTACTTTAGAATGTTTAATGTCAAGATATGGAAAAGGTACTGACCAGATGATGTGCTACTCATAGAACAACTTCAAATGACTGTGAGCAGCCAGAAGAGGGAGCAGTCACAGGTCTTATTTGCTAGGAAATTTAAGGTAGGTTAATTACCTTTGTTCTTTCTTCTGTAAATTCTTGCCAAAATATTTGTCAACTATATTGTCTCTTAAATAGCAAGATCTTAATGAATAGTCACTACTATGTTTAGCCTACAGAGGTAGGCCAAAGTGGAAAACATTAATGCATAAAAATTTACTCGATAGATGTCCTTCTCTTTCTCATCTTCCTGCTGCTCCACCTATTGCTATCTTATTAAAGTTCTAGACTCATTCCTAGTGGTTAAGCTTATCAATTTGATTGGCTTGGGCATCACTGGAAGGGTTAGTAAAGCTCACTTCTGGATGTGTCTGGGCAATACAACTGCCATGGAGCTACAACAAGGGCTTTGCCATGCATTTGGGACAGATACTCCATTCCGGCTTCAATTTAGACTGAGGACACTGAGTATTTTGATAGACATGACTTGTCTCAGGAAACATAGCTAGTCCATGTTACAGTGAGAAAAATGTAGACCAACAAATCTACTATAAAAAGGTGTTGAGTAAAGGTTATGTAACCTTGAAAATATACTCTATAATTTCCTAGGAAGTCAGAGAAAAATGTTTAGTAATGTGTTTATATTACTAGAAGAGAACATGTTTAAATATAAATGTAATGGACTGTTAGATTGCCAAGAAGCATTTGTTGGGAGCATTAAGCTTCTTCTGCTGAGTTAACTATGTGGGAAGGCTCACCCTGTGATATGGGTCATTGCTTACTAATAAATTATTTAATTTGTAAATCTTTATGAAGATATCTATATATCATCTATATTTCTTTTTTAGCATCAATATTTCATATATATATATATTTATTTATTTATCAGTAGAAAAGAGTGCTTCTTCCTTTATAAGGATGGAAAGAGTATTCTAATCACTCATCTGTCTTTGTATCTTACTGGATCTATAAGCAAGAGTGCATCTTTGAGAGGAATAACTTTGAACTCAAGTGTCTAGACATGCTGACAATTGGAGGCCATGGCCCACATTAGCTTGGAACTCAAGAACTTAGTCTGGACTTCTCCAAACCCATCAAAGATGGAATTTCTTTATGTTAGGTAACTGTATTTGTTATCACAGAGGTGAAGTAAAAGAGAAGAGATACAGAGGGAGGAGAAAAGGAAAGAGTTCATTTGTGCAATTTTGCTGTAAACGATGATTAAATGATTGAGTTAAATGATTGAGTCATTGTTACTGTTACATTTCGTAAACTAAAAATACCATAAAATAAAGGACTGATAATATTAAAATGCCAAAGACCCAATCCAAAAATGGGCAGCTGAGATGAATATATGCTTTTCAGATGAAGAAATACAGGTGACAAGAAAATACATTAATGTTCAACATCACTGGTCATTTGAGAAATGCAAATTAAAATAACACTAAAATTCCATCTCACCCAAGAAAGAATGGCTAAAATAAAAAAGTCAGCCAATAACAAATGCTGGTGGGCTGTGGAGAAAAAGAAGTACTTCTCCACTGTTGGTGGGAGGGCAGTCTGGTACAATCACTATGGAAATCAGTCTGAAGATTCCTTAAAAAGCTAGGATTGGAGATCCCATTTAAGCCAGCTATTCTTCTCCTGGGTATTTTTTGAGAAGAACTAAAAACCTCATACTACAGGGATATATGTGTACCCATGTTTATTGGAGTGCAATTTGTCATAGCTAAATCCTGTAAACAGCCCGGATGCCCATCAATTGAGGAATGGATAAAGAAGATGTGGTATTTTTATACAATGGAGTATTATTCAGCTATAAAATAGGATAAATTTGAATCTTTTGTTGGCAAATGGATGCAATTAGACACCATACAATTAAGTGAAATAAATCCAACCCACATGTGCAATCATATTGCCTCCTTAGTCTGAGAACGTGAAATAGAAAATGAAATCTGAAGGGTACAATAGATACTGGGAAAAGAGATTAAACTTGTTCAAAAAGGAAAAGGTAACTGAGTAAAGGAGAAGGACAGGAGAGGGAGTGGGGGAGAGAGGTATATCTATGTATAGAAGCTGGATGGTTTGGACAATTGTACTGTGGATTTCTGCTGGTCTGTGGAAAGGAGAAGATAATGCTTAATTTGTTTTGTCTCCTTTATTCAATTGTTTTTACCTTTTCTCTTATTAATTTCTTTTCAATTTTGCATGCATACATCTGGTAATATGAATAAATGATTGGAAGGCATTATTCATTGCAACAAATACTGTGAAATTCATATTACTTTGTTAAGTGAAATTCTACATCACTTGTAATTTTTCTGTTTTAATGCCATTTTGTCTTCTCTTTAAAAAATTAAAGAATAATATTAGAATGAAATAATATTATACAGAGAGATCAGTAAAAGAAATAAGCTGTCCTTTAATACAGAGTATAAAACACACTAAAATATATTTCCAGCTTGGATCCTTGCATGCTTTGATTGAAAAATTGTCCATGTGGAAGAGTGAATACTCACTCCAAAATAGTAGAAGAGTAAGCATGCCAGAGCACAGAGCACAATTTATAAGACACAAGAAAAGGAGAAAAAAGCCAGAATCATGTTGTGTTTGGGAATGTATTGGTTTTTGCTCTGTTGAGCCAACTATAAAAAGTACTATTGATTAATAGGTTAGGTCTTGTGAGAGGAGGGATGGAGGCACCATGTGTTAATGAGCTCAGCTCTGTGCTGTGTCAGGCAGGGAGCCCTTCTAACTGGGAGGTTAGTGATTCTCACACTGTTCTTTCCCAGTTCTAAATGGTAACAATACAGGCAATTGCCTACAGGGTGTATTTCAATTGAAAAGCTCAATAGTGGAGAAATCTATAGCTTCATCCTGTGCAGCATACATCATATCTTAATTATGAAAATCAAAATCCTTCGTAGAATACAAAAAGCTCATAATGTGATGTGTCATTGTGACCTTCCCATGTTTCAGCATTCTAAAGGAAGATCAATATTTAGGCTGAGGGCATAGCTCAGTGATCAGGCACTTGCTTAGCATGTATGTGGCTCTGAGTTCCACTAGCACATACTATCCTCAAGGGACAAAGAGTTGGGGCAGAGGGGGAGAGACAGAGAAACAGAGACCGAGAGCGAGAGCAAGAAAGAGAGACTGAGACTGAGTTGGAAGATGTCAGTGTCTATAAATATGTTGTAGTATAAATGTTTAGACACAGGATTGTGTTATGAGAGGAAAGAAGGGAAAGAAGAGCCAACTTCTGTGTACTCTGAATAGACAGAGTGCTTTAATTCTTTCTTTAATTCTCACACAATCATTTTCACACCAATGTTTCAAAGTAAATGATGACAAGGTTGTGACGCTTAAACTGTAGAGCTGGGATCTGCACTCAGATCTGTAGCACTAAGTTCCATTGTGTTACTGTTACTTTGTCTGTGTGCCCCTTGACTCATGATTTTTTTCAACCATTAACTGGATAAAAATGGAAAGTAAGCTGAGATTTAAACAAGTTTTACTTTTGTTAGGTGCTATGACTTAAACTATTGACTGCATGAGATTTGGAGAACGGGCATGAATTTTGATTTCTTGGTCTTGTGTAAATCACTCAACCATGTTATTTTTAACTAGGAGAAATAGAGAAGAAAAACTGTCATTTTTCTAGAAGTATTTGCTACCTGCTACAAGGCAAATTTAAACACTGGAAGTGATGTTTGCCTAATATGACCAAATGCCATATATTCTCTTATTAAAAAAAAGGTTGGGGATTTATTGTCAGAAAAGTATAAGAGCCTCATATTGGCAAAATCTCATGAGCAAGTTTCTCTTTGTTTTATTTATTTATTTATTTATTTATTTTGGTACTGGGGATTGAACTCAGGACTCTGTGCTTGCCAGGCAAGCTCTTCTTCTACTGAGCTATCTCCCTGGCCCTATTTTATCTTATTTTTGGCAAGTTTTGCAAAAGAGTCCTGAGAGGAGGTGACATGACACTAGAGCCAATTTGGAGAGCAGCATACATAGGTACACACAACCCTTCATAGAGTTAACGACTCCAGCAAATTCTGTTTTGCTAATCCAGCAAAACATGGTTTACCCATAACTCTATTTTTCTGCTTTTAGTAAATTTTAACTTTACCCACCTAGTCTATTACCACCACAATCTACATCAGCCAACTTATTGTAAGGCTCCAAGAGAGATAGATCATCATTACACAGTAGAGAGATAAGTAAACCCTGCATGTGATTTTATCTTTCTAGCAGCTCCATATCCTAATTTCACTCAAGATTAATGTCTTAACAATACCTTTATTGAGATAGCCTAAATATTTCAGTAAGCCTCCAAAATATGTAGGGCATGGGTGCTTACAGCAAGTCCAACTTTATTTTTTATTTATTTATGTTTTTGAGACAGGGTCTTGCTATGCAGTTGAGGCTGGCCTTGAACTCAGTTTGTAGTCCAGGCTGGTCTCCATGATCCTACTGTCTCAGCCTCTCAAGTGCTGAGATTACAGATGTATGCCACCATGCCTGCTAGCCAATCCAACTTTAATCAAGCCACAATAACCACACAACAATAACCACACATTGTAGGGGCTTCCATGTTGATCTGGACTAGGGAATTACTCACTCAGGGAGTTCATGTAACATGTTCTTTATCATTCATTATCTCCTTGATTTGTCTGTGAAAGGGTGATGTCATTTCCATTCCACCAGAAAACATGAAGGGGTCAGATACAAATATGTGGGGTGAAGAACTCAGAGAAGATTTCTGCATGGCCTTTAGTCAAAAGGAATTGTTTTTCCTTTTCTCAGGAACAGCAAGTCATCATCTCTATAAATCAGTTTAATATCTATGTAAACGTATACATCTATTTGTATTTTTTAAATAGGCTTAAAGACTCAGATAACCATAGAGTATAAAGAATAATAGAAATAAAGCCCTACTTCCTGGCTGTCTATGACTTGCAGAGGAAAAAGAAGCAAAACGGCACCACCACTAGCACATGGCTTATCATAATCTCTCTGGATCCTGGATCTTATTTTGTTTATATCTGGTAAATGTAAGTATTCTCTCACAGAGACTAAGAGGAAATGGTTATTTATCCTAAGGATCTCATACAGGGCCTAGCATGTACCGGTTGCTTCATAAATATCAGTTTCCCCTATTTCTCCAAAACCTTGTTAAGAGGCTTTTACTACTACCTCTTATGTCTTGAAACACTTTGTTAGCAAACATATTGGACTTGATTTGTTAAGTTAAAATTCTCCGTAACTGTTTTAATTTTGCATTGATTAACACATTCTGAGTAAAAATATAAAACCATCAATCAAATTTCTAAAATTTCATGAAAACAAATTCCTACAGAACACAGAATAATTCAGCCATAGGTTCTGAAAAAGGACAATGAACCATGTAACTGTTGCCTTAATGGGTCTTACTTTACCTCATCTGTGAGCTCCACATTGCTAGGCAGTGCCAATTCAAACTTGCATTGTTGAATGGGAGGAGGCTCAAAATCTCAGAACACATCATAATAAATTCTAGGTACCACATTAAGTTGAGGAATTTCAACCCATAGTTAATCTATACAGGCATACTCAGATAAATCCTAAGCCTTTTGAAATATTCACTATAGCCTGCTGGCCCAAGGTGATTTCTTTTTTTAAACAATAAAAATGAAAATTCCATGGATTTGGAGATTCCACCTGGGCAGCTACCATTTTATGGAGTACCGGGTGTGGTTTCATGAGAGCAGAGGGGCAAAAAGAATGACACGGATATGCGTTTTGAAATGAGATCTGAGGAGATTAGTGTTGAGAACTAACCAACCCAGATATAAAATCCTGGAAGACCTACATAAAAGTATGGCTGGGAAGGATGTGGAAGGGACAGATTCAGGAGGACTCCTAGGGGCCAGGGAGATAGCTCAGCAGTTGAAGTGCCTGCCTGGTAAGCACAGGATCCTGAGTTCAGTCCCTGTACTAACAAACAAAAACAAAGCATTGGAAGACTCCTAATGACAAGCTGAATGTAAGACATGAAAAAGAAGAAATCTGTATCACTCTGAGCCATTCAATCTCATTTCTCCTTTTAATACCTATGGGATGGGGGAGATAGGTCAATAGAATAAGCGCTTGCCTGGCAAGTGCAAGGGCCTGAGTTCAATCCCTGGTTCCGAAAAAAATGAAAAAAAAATAAGCCTACAGGGTAGTGGTGTTTTTAATCTGTGCTATCCTTCATTAGGCTGGGACTCCTCCTGATAATCCTCAAGGCCCTGGGAGCAAATGAGTTTGCTTGGAGAGTGAGCAGAGAGGTGGACCTTTAAGTAGCTCAGGGATGCTGTGTGAAGATGCCTGGGAAGAACCTCTTCCTTCCTAGCTATTTCTGTACTTCTCTACATTTCCTGCAGACTTTAGGTCCCTTCTGATGAAATGTTCTTGCCTCAGTAACAGTTCTCAATTCTAGGAGCTTCTTTTACACTGTTCTTCTGAGTCATTTTAGAGTCCAGAATGATCAACTTTATGCTCCCCTAAATCTTTCATCTCTTTGGAATCTTCTATTGATTTTAGTTTCCCATATAAAAAGCTACTTTGGGAAGCTTACTGTCAAAGAAGTGATAATTCTCAAAGCTCAGAGTGTTATACTCAGACTGAGTAGGTAATGAGAACCTTTCCAAATAAGGAGCTCAACCCCAAACATTTGGGACGCTTCTCTCTCTCTTCCCACTCCCAGGAAAGGGAGTGTTACATAAAATTGCACTAATCCAACCTTGCAGCATTTCTGTAGTTAAGTGATGCAGTAGATACAGGGAAATTTAACAAATACCATCAGAGAAATATTACTCGGTCTCCATGGAGTCACAAGTTGTTGTATTTCTATTCCTCCTCATTTATCTTTAGTTCATTTTAACTATTTAGTAGATGTGTAATGATGTGCCTCACAGTGAAACTTTGAAAATGAGTTTCAGTCTTTGGAATTTCTTTTTCTTAGTTTCAAGAAGATTTGAGAAGATGATTTGTGTTAAGAGGTTTATGTGCTCTGACTGTAGCTTTGAATTAAAAGAAACTTAATTTACTCAGCATAGCAGTCTAGTACATCTAAATTGGTTTCAATGTGCAAACTTCACTTTGGAAGTCACTGTAAATCAATGCCAATAAAGCCAAAAGCATTCTCTACTCTCTTAGTTTTCCTTTCTGAAGGGTTTAGAAGGTTAGAAGAAAATTCAAGTCAGTGTGATTGCAAAAGATTGCATCCTAACAAAAATATTTAAAGACATATATCATTACGCATTTATTTTCCTACTTAAACCTCAATTGCTTTTAATGTTTATTTTTATTTCTACATGCTTTTTTTTTTTCAGAACCAGAGATTGAACTCAGACCCTTGCACTTGCCAGTGAAGTGCTTATTCTACTGAGCCATCTCCCTGGCCCCTATTTGTGCATACTTGTAGTAAATCATGATTACATCCCTCATAGGTAGTTGATTCATGTTGATAGCACATTACAGTTATTATGTGCCCTCTCCTCTCCCCTCTCTTCTTTTCCATCGGTCTCTTGGCTTTCTTCATATTTTTGAAAGATCTATCTTCCTGAAGTTTATTCAAGTGAATATACATTTCTTAGCAAAATATTCAGTGGGAATAGACAATAAAGAAGCTAGTTGTTCTACTCATCTTCCATTAAAATTTTTTAGGTGTAACGCTTCATATCCAAGCAGTTGGGCTGGGGAGATAGTTCAAAGGCCTAAGTGACTGTCTGGCAAGTGCAAGGACCTGGGTTCGATCTCTGGTACCACATACCCTGCTGGCCCCAGAAGCCTGAGTATGCAGTGCCAGCCCAAAACCAGGTGTAGTGGCTGGCGAGGCTGAGACAGGAGGATCACTGTAAGTCTGAACTGTGTAGTGAGACCTTGTATCCAACAAATAAATTTAAAAAAAAAAAACATTTTTAGAAAAGAAGGCAATATGTCACTTATTTATAAATACTTTGTATAGGACATAAGTAGATTACAAAAAGGTGTAGAATTGTACTATATCTTTAGCAAAATACCAAATACATTTATTTAGCTAATGGTACTCTTATAAGACGGGGTCATACAAGATTTGACATATGTGCATCTGTCCCCCTACTGGCATTTTGTACACTCTTCCCCACCACTTGTGGGAAAGCTCAATGTGAGCTTCTTTTTATTTATAAGATCTCGGTCAGTGAAGGCTGGTTTCCATTTGTCAGGGTTTATCTCTGCATGTCTGCACAAAGCCTAATGTACTTAGAGGTGGGTCTTTGGGGAGGTGGTTAGAACACAAAGGTGTGACACATATCAATAAATCAGTCTCCTAGTGAGTTTACAGCTAAATGTGATAATGCCAGGAAAAGCCTGGTTGGAGGAGGTGAGTCATGGGGGTGTGGCCTCCTTTGCCCTCAGTCTCTCTCTCTTGCCACCATGCTATGAGCTGTTTGTTTTCAACTGGGCCTCTCTGCCCATGCTGCCCTGCCTGCCTCGGAGCAACCTACAGTGAACTGAAACCTCTACAGACTGTGATCCAAAATAACTATTTCCTCCTTTGAGCTATAGGTGTCGGGGGTATTGTGGCTCAACAATGAGAAAGTAAGCAAGACATCATTTATGAAACTAAAAGAAAAAACAGATGACTTTTTTCTAAGGATAATGCCTAGCAGCCTTTGGCCATCCATGCAAATATTTCATTCACAGCTAGCTACATGTTTAAATTTAAGTGTATTATTCGATAGCATTCCTTATATTGGAGGTAAGACACTAACAATAAACAAGGATCATAATATCATTGTAACTTGTTATCTCGAATATTCCCACTTAAGAATGAAAACATAGTACTAGTAAATAAAAATGTATCTAGTTTTTGCTTTTTAGAAGGGCCTACTGTGATCTTTGCTTACTTTTTGGGGAAGCTAGTATGTGGTTAATAGTAAAAAAAGAAGGCATGAATTATTATTGTGACGAGAATGGCAATGGCATTTGATTGTGGAAGTGGTCTGTCAAACTTAGGTTATCTTGTCTTATTATGTTTATTTCATACAAGGTCCTGGGTCATAACATCCATCCCATTGTGTTAATGACATTTGAAAAATAAATTGTAATTGTGTGTGTGTGTGTGTGTGTGTGTGTGTGTGTGTGTGTAAGAGAGAGAGACAGAGACAGAGACAGAGAGACAGAGAGATAGAGAGACAGACAAATAGAGAGACAGACAAATAGAGAAAGACAGGGACAGAAAGACAGAGATAGAGACGGAGAGACAGAGATAGAGACAGAGAGACAGAGAGAAAGCGAGAGAAAGAGTGAGAGAGAGAATGAGAAGTCGCTATACAAAAGTATCTAAATGCCAGGAAATACCACAATTGAGTGCATGGGTTTAGGATATTAGGTCTTCAACTTATTGTCTGTATAATCTTGACCAAGCAATTTGACTTCTTGGAGGTCTCTGTCCTCATTGTTTCAATGGAAATGTCAATGTCTTTCAAAGCTGATGTGAGCAGAAAATGATACAACACTTTGAAATGCACCAGAAGAGAAAAAACTGTGTGGATTGGTTTCACTAGAGACATTTCTTGCACAGAAGAAAATGAAGAATGATTTTCTTTTTTTTAATATTTATTTATTTATTTATTTATTTATTTATTTTTATGGGACCAGGAATTGAACTCAGGCCCTTGCACTTACCAGGCGAGCACTTATTCTACTGATCTATCTCCCTGATCCTCTTTTTTAAATTTAATTTTATTATTTTTGTATTTTAGGGAAGGGTCTACAGGATGTTCAGGGTCTCACTACTAGATCAGACTTGTAGTGTTCCGCCTGTTTACAGCCTCCCAAGAGCTGGGATTACAGGCGTGTACCACCATGCATAGTCTCATTTGTCCTCTCAGGGTGCCCAGGGAGTGGGGGCAGCATGTCACACCTAGGAATCGAACCCCTGGCCCCTGTGCCTGCTTGCAGGCACTTTAATCCACTGAGCTATTTGGCCAGCCATAAGGATGATTTTCTTTACAGCAAGGTGATATCCTGCTTTTCAAATAGATTCTAAAATGGTAAAAGAAATAAAAGATAAAAGGAGAAGGTAAGAGTTATGAGATTGTAAGAGTTGAAAACAATTATGACAATGTTTATTTGCTTTCAGTTGTGCAAACAAATCTCTTGATGCATAGTGACTAATCCAACACATATATATGTAAGTTTGAATTAAATTTGTCAAGGAAATGTAGATTACACTAATATTATTTACATGGGTTTTCATACATTTTCTCATTGCCTGCTTCCTTCCCATGGGGCTTTATGAGGCACTGCTCAGAGATACTCATCTTCAGAATATCTGTTTCAGAACGTCTGAATGAAAACCCCAAATCTGATTGCTAAGGTGTTTTCAAAGTCATATTCCTTTCCCAAGCATGTGAGTTCAGTTATCAGAAAAGAAATAAATGACTTGTAATTTTCCAGTGATAGGAGTTACAGAATTATGAAGCTAAGTAAAAGGGCCTGGTTTTTAAACCTTGAAAATTATCCCCACTAGTTAATAAACCTGTGTCCCTTATCAAGAAGTGCGCAACAGTAGCCTTAGAAATCATATGCTTGCAGAGGATGTGAATTCAGAAGCTTAGAACAAATGACCTACAAGGGACTTACAAACTCTGAGCTTTTTATATTTTCAAGACTTTTTTTTTTTTCTGTCATTTAATGACCAAATCCAATTGCTTGTCTGGGGAACCAATTCAGATTAAAGGAAGTTTCAAAAATACCCAAGCAATCAATATCTAATTCATTTAAGTCTTGCTTCTTCCTGGGCCTGCTGGGTTTAAGCCGGGAGTTGCTGCCATCTCTCTTACATTCAGTCACTTTGGGAAAGTAGCCACCTTTTTAGATCTATTTTCTCCCTGAAGCTTGGATGCTATATCTATATAAAAAAGATGTGACATACTAGGGCTAGCATACAAAAGCCTCTTCTAAGAGACTCAATATGAATTTGGGAAGGCTCGTTTGTATTTAAAGGAGAAAAGAGACAGACATAGGTGTGGACATACCACATAGATAAAGATATGCAAGAAATCATTAGAAAGTGAATGTTCATTCTTATAAATTCAGGGCCTTACTATTTGATTTGGAGCAATATTCTAGATCACCAATTGAGTGTTTTCTTTCTCACGACTCAAAAAAATTTTAGGATTCATTTTTCTGATGTTGGTTGCAATTATATATCCATGCCCTGAAGATATCTTGTAAAAACCAATACTGACAGATTATAGGATGTAACTAGTGTCAGTGAAACAGAAAGCAGATTTGGAAATGATCTCTTTCTTTCATCATTGTCATGGTCTAAGCAACAAAATACATCAGCTAAACCAGTATGTTCCACTATTTTAAGTGAGTTGATTGTAATTTTCTTATTTTTTTTAATTTTAGCAGTTTAATATCTGAACTTTTTATTTTGGATAGCCTTAGCATAAACCAATTAAGTGTTATGACAATGTTTATTTGCTTTCTCTGAATACAAATATAGTTTATGAATCAAAAAACTAATAGTGATGTCAAAATGTAAACTAATGAATGTAAAATTTCTTAATATTTCTACATGTATTGTGGAATTCAAAATCAAAATTAGATGATCCAATTTTATCAATTATATAATACTTCTGTTTGTCAAAGAAATCTTCCATCCTCAAGAGTGTTATATTTGTCTCTTTTCAGTGTCATAAAACAAACAGTTTTTAAATTTTTCTTTCCACCAAACACAATGAAATAAAACAGTTTGTGTTTTTATTGCACTTTCCATTACAAGAAATTCCAGACCCTTGGTTAGGAGGCTTTCAACTGCCATTATAACTGGGAAAGTTGATTGATTAAGAGAATTCAGGGGCCAGCGAGATAGCTTAGCAGTCTAAAGCACCTGCTTAGGCAAGTGTTGGCAAGCGCAGGGGACCACAGTTCGATCCCTGGCACCACATGCCATGCTAACTCTGTCCTCAGGGCAGGCTAAACAGGCCAAAAAAAAAAAAAAAAAGAATTCAGAAGTAGAAGTTATCTCCATAACTCCAAGTTAGTCATGCCATATTAAAGGATAAGTTACAATTCACCCTATTAAAATGTACTGAGAGAATTGAAATCAACTTGTCATATATAAGCAAGTTTGACTTCACTGGTAACAGATAAAAAAGTGTATTAGATGAAAGTGAGGTTGCTTTCTTCACATTTGCTTATTCTCTTCCCTAAAGATCTCATTGGCTAACCATGATGTTACAACATGAGTGGTGCATACCACCAATCTGGGGCCCCAGTGTTGTGTTTGGCTTTTTACAAGGTGAACAATACAAGACAGGACACATTTTATAAAATTATTTTATAGTGAATCACCCAAATAATCATATTCAAGAGTGCAGGAAATATGTCCGCACACTATAGCCCAAAGAATCCAGCTAAGGGCCTGGATAATATTCTGTATGAATCCAGCTGAAAACCTAGAGCTCATAACAATGCCTCCCATAAGTGTAACTGGAGTCCTAAAGCCCATGACAATGACTCATGCAACCCTGCTTCATGCATCTGCAGTGGAAAGGCTCAAAGTTCGGTGGTAAAATCCTAGAAAGTCTATGCCAACAGGATGAAGTATCTGTGCTAGCAAGCTGAGGGATCTGAACTGGAGCCAGGAAGCAGTGCTCCAGATAAGAACCAGAGCTCAACTGAGAAGTATCACAGCCCATCCTCAGCAACAGTGAGGTCCAGAGCTCCTCTAGTGATGAGGAAAGCTGAGTTCCTATAGGAAAAGCCAATGTGAAAATCTTCTTCATGAGGCTGAGCAGTGCACCATCTTCTTCTCTGAAGCCAGGAAGTAATGCTCAAGGTGAGGCCCAGTGCTCCCCCAAAGTGAATGGTAGCCATCCTCAGTGACAACAAGGTCCTGAGCTCCTTCTTTGACAAGAACAGCCAAGTTCTTCAGGAAACCCAGCATGACAAGGTCCTCCAGCAGAATAACTCAAATTACCAGCTGCTCCCAACAACTTCTCCAAACAGCTTTCTTAACAGCCTCTCAATAATTTCTCCAGTTTTGCCTCTTATGCTGCTGGCAACAAACCTCAGGTGAGCCTCCCACATGCAGCACCATGCTAGGTCAACTTAGCTGGGTGTAACAAGTTGATCATCAGGTCCAACCCACTACCTCGAGGCTCCTGACAGAATAAATCAGACTAGAGCTATGGGGCTGTCCTACACACATGGTGGACATGGGAATGGAATTGGTTATTGTGAGGTAAAGAAAAAACAGCTAAAGACAGAAAAGGAAGTGTAAGGCAGGGAATGAAGATAGTAAGAATGGTATAATATGATATGTAGTGTTCTAGCAGCAGACAATAAATGGCAGGATTTCATATCATGGAATTCTGGGAAGGCATGAGAAAGTACCACAATAAATGAAAGAAAAAATACTTGGAGATGTGGGCCTTCCTACATTGTCAGAGAAGTGTATTATACAAAGGAAGGACCTTAGAATAGGACTAAGATTCAATGACTAAACTTCAGTCTCACACAAATGATTTTCAAGAGTGCTGCTAGATCCTAGTCCTTTTCATGACTAGGGGAGTAATACCAGACCTAATATGAAGAACTTTACAAAGATGACTTTTTCTCCTGAATTTATGAAATCAATAGTATGAGGATATTTTTCTAGACAGATGAGGAAACAAAGCCACAGGACAGTTAAATTACTTGCCTAAAGTCACATGTTAAGAGAGCAAAGCTACCTGCCCAGAGAGTCTGACTAGAAGAGGTGATGCTCAAGGTGATGAGCATGCTACTCTGCTAGGCAGATTGTCAAAGTTTTCACTGTGATGCATTTGGATAAAGCAGGAGCACAGCTGGGATAAAAAACATGCAAGAGTTTGGCCTTTCTGGCTACTCACCCCATTATTTTCATCTTTTCTTGCTGGCCCCTCCTCAGCAGGCTGAGCTGGAGCTAGCTTCCCCCCACCACTTGTAGGGGACTGGTGCTCTGTGTCTGAGCTCTGAGATCGGGCAGGAGGGAACCCCAGCCATGGTCCAGGAGATGGGGGGAACAAAGACCATTGGAAGGAGTCAGATAGGAAAGATGGCAAAAAGGATCAAGACTCTAGATCTGCACCTGAGCCAAAGAAACCCGAGGAAAATCCAGCCTCTAAGTTCAGTTCTGCAAGCAAGTACGCTGCTCTCTTCATGGATGGTGAAGATGAAAACGAGGGAGAAGACTACACTGAATAGACCTCTACATCTTGTGCTTTCTCCTAGTCTTTCTCCACCCTGGAACATTTGAGAGCAAATCAAACCTCTATCCAGTCAAGGCAAAATAAAACTCACCATCTCCTGGAAAAAAAAAAAAGCATGCAAGAAACAGGCTTTATTATTAGAGTCAAAGCACAGGAGCACCCCAAGGCTCATGCCAGAGCAACTTAAGGTGAGCTTTTAGCTGTGATCTTGTTAATATCCTTTTTGCACAAAGACAGAGATGGTCTACTTCCAGGCAAACAGCTGGGAACCTAGGGAGTATTTTACAACATGTCTGTGCCTAAATAAATGAAAGTGTCCCATCTTCCCAAGGGCCTGTTGTTATGCTTTGCGTCTAGACACTCCCTTGAAAGCCTCATGCACTCATGGGTGTGGCTTTTAAGATATGGCTGGATCATGCTGTGTGGTACTGGGATGAAACGTGTGTGGTACTGGTTTAGTCTGCTGGCTGGTTTACCATTATTCTGGGTGTGGATAATGGAAAGGCTCATCCAGGGTATGACTGGAACCACCTCAAAGGCTTGTAGCCGGATGGGACAAAAGGGAAAGGGAACCTTGCTGACGCTGCTTCCTCCATACCCTGTTTCACGTAAAATGTTTCTCCTCTGGGATCTCCCTCTGTCATACTAGTCTGTCTTAGAGCCAGCTGGCTATGGACTGGCCCTATATGAGACTAACATAAACTTTTCTGATTGTACTGTATGAGACCAAAATAAATCTTTCCTGCTTTAACTTGTGAGTGTCAGATATTTGTCCCAACAAAAGTAAAATAATGAAGACAACTGTTAATCTCAAAAATTTTCTAGGAAAAAAAGGTGGTTATTGCAAGAACAATCATCCTCTTCATTATTTCAAGGAAGATGTTGCTTAAATGATTATTCAGAAATGTATGTGAGATTTACTTTTTTTTGTACTGGGAATTGAACTCAGGACCTTGTGCTTGTCAGGTAGGCACTGTTCCCCTGAGCTATATCCCTGGTCCAAGGCCAAGATTTACTCTTTATTCTAAATTCATTTGTACTGTTATACTTTTATCATGTTTATATCTTATTTTAAAAACCCATTAACTCAGGTGTGGCCCAAATTTTCTGATCAAGGAGATTATGAGGTCGCAAAGGAAAGTGATCGATGATGTAGAGTGTGCCTAAGGAGAGTCACATGGAGAGAAAACTTTCTATTAGGCTTTCACAGAGAGCAAATTGGTCAAGCAGTGGCTGCGACTCATCCAAATGGCTGACACTGACAAAGGATCTACAGACTGTGGTATAGGGTTTCAGGATAAGTCCAAAGGGGTTTGACTGACCTTAGCAGATACAAAAGCTGCATTTCTTGTTATATAGGTCTTGCTTTATCTTGGTCTTAACCATCTAGCAGAAAAGTATAAAAACAAAGTATAAAAAGTAAAGCATACTAATGTGCTGAACTGTAAAAGGCTCAAGTCAACAACTTCTGACATTGCTAGTTCTATAGATAAACCACTACTATTATGGACTACTGGACTATATTGGAATATTTTGCTGAATTCACACACCTGCAATATTTAAATGACAATGGAATGCCCATGTCTGACAAAACTAAACAAAAAAAGGGGATACAAATGAAGGACCATTTTATATCTGTATATTCAAAATAGGATAGATGTACAGCTACTTTCTCTTAATTCAATGAATAGAAAGATTTTTACTAACAGTGTTTGTGGACAGGATATCATGCCTGCATCTTGTACTATGAATAACCACTAAGAAGATAATAATAGGCAATGTATTAATCATTGAAACTCTTGGTTTTGAAACTGTCTCATTGCTATTGTTTCTGAATAAAATTATTTTAAAAAACATTAAATGAAAAATATTCATTTATTTTTAAATTTAGACTGACTCCTGTGTTTCTATAACTCCTCTGCATCTTACCATGTAAAAATTGAAGCACTCAGACCTCTAAGATCCTGGGTAACCAATTTTCTCTCCCATACCTACTTTTCTATTATGGAGCAATATTCTGGAAAAGGCAATAAGATTTCAGGATATCATAAAGGCATAAACAAGATAAGAATTTCTGTTCAAGGATTTATGTGAAGGCATTTGATAGCCAAAATTAAAAAAGACACACTGTATCTTTGAAAGCTGCGAAAGCTATGTCTCATTTGAAACTGTGCCTATATATATTTGAGACACTTTTCCTATTATCTCTGGTTATAGTTTCCTTCCTGTAATTTGCCAACAGTGCTTCTTAAGGGAGTTAATTTATTTTAATCTTAGAGCATCAGAATTTCCTCAGCCAATTCGGAACTGAATTTTCCTATTAAATGGGTCTGGCACATTCTAGATCTAGTGAAAATAACCTCTGTATATTACACTGAGGTAACATAGTAATAGAAAGAAGTTTAGTAAATATCTATATTGGAGAAAGTTTGTAAAATGTTTGAATGCAGTGGCAGTCCATATGCAATTCTCAATGGTCGTTTTCATACACCATGAAATCATAGCTAAAGTCAACTTTGGTTCTGCTCTAATGGAGAGGAATAGTGACACAATAACTCAAAACCACAGATAATTCAAATGCATTTATCCTTGGCTTTTGGATGGATTTTATGATAATTTTCACAGCACATTGCTTTTCTAATTATGTTTTGTTTTGGATAATATTGAAATTAATTTGTATTTAGTGATCTGATGGGTTAGAAAGGAGCCCCCTGAGTGTACTAGAAACCCAAGCTATGGATGATCTCCACGCAGGAAGGTTGAATAGTTCAAAAGTTACCAAAATGGAAAGAATCTGACTAGTGAGCCAACAGCTTCAGGGCCTCACTTTCATGAGATTAGTGTATGTCTCTTTCTTCTTGCCGTTCTACTTCCTCCACTCTGTCTATTTCTCCTTTTACTTCTTGTTCTCCTCTTCCTCTTTTTTTTTCCCCTGTACTTAGGACAGGGTCTACAGGATCTCACTATGTAAATCGGACTCCTAGTTACTCTGTTTTCAGCCTTTCAAGTGCTGCGATGATAGAAATGTACTACCATACCCAGTCTCAATCTCTGTCTCAGCATGCCCCCAGGACAGGGCTGGCATGGCAGGCTGGGGATTGAACCTGCTGCTGCACTCTGCTTAAGCAGGTGCTTTAGTTCCTTGAGCTATCAGGCCGGCCCCTCCTCTTCCTCTTTTTTTTTTTTTTTTTTTTTACTTTATGGAGACATGGAAAATGAGAGAGAAAGAGAAATTAAGTACATCATTATTAGCTTTTTTTAAATGTATTTGTTACATGGTCTCAATACACAGCTTGGACTCATAGTGATCTTCCTGTTTTCAGCCTCCCCAGCACTGGGATTACAGGCATACACCATCAAGGTTGGTCTTGGTGGCCGGCTCAGCAACCCTAGTACTAGCTTTTGGGTAGTTAGAAGTACTTGGTGCGGATAGCAATACAAGTGGTCAAGGGCTGTAATGCTAATGAGAGCCAGGAGAGGAAGCAAGGCTGTGTCAAAGCTGAGTAGCAAGGAAAGAGCTCTTGATAAGAAGTTTCCATAGATCCAAGCAAGACAGTTCTTCAGAGACTTAGTATACAATCAAACATTCAAAATTCCATCAAAATGAAAAGGCAATGAGAAAGGGATAAGATCCAGGCAGGTCTATCTGAACAGTGGTATAGTGTGGTGGCAAGAAGCAGGCATAGCTACTAAAGCAGGATTTCACTCAGCCAAGAAGGCAGCAGTCTGCACAGCAGCACATTGACATGTCTAACAAAGTCATGAAAGGTAAAGAAGAAACACACAAACACACCCCACATGTACACCCCAAAATGCAGCCACTTCTATGACTGATGGCATTGCCCCAAATGCCAGAGCACCAGCTTAAGACACCATATTATAAAAGAAAGCCTCAAATTCTCAGAGAATATCACTGAGATGGAAATTTTGGAGAAGGAAAAGGTTATAACCTCGTGAAGCTCAGCATTCATTTTAATATCTCTCAATTTCTGTGGACAAGGCTGACCTAATTCCTAGGTTATTCAAATGCCCTTTTAAAACACTGGCCAAGGAGAAGCATGTTCCTCTTTTCCATTGGTTTCTGCAAGCATAACAAAGATAAGGATTTTCCAAAATTTCCAGATACTAAGGAAGAAACAAATGCATCAAGAAAGCAAGATGGGTAAAAATCTGTATGCATGTCAAATGCTAGATTACTGCAATTTTCAGATATTATGGACTGGCATTAGTTGGGTATTAGCAGCTATCAAGACTGCTATCTCAAGGGTGTGGTAACCACAGTGCCATGATTGATCTGACAAATGTCTCCATGGGGGAAGGAAAGTGGAGTGCTGACAGGTCTGAGTCACATTTGCCATCCTTAGTATTCACCTCATCCCCAAAAAGCTGGTATAAATTATCACTTTATTTTCCCTTGATTTATTATCGTATAATTATTAGAATAATTAAAAGGATTATAGTGAGAATGTCCACATGAACATAGACCCTGACCGATCATTCCACAGGGTGTCTTCATATAACCTGTGGCCTCCCTTCCTGGCCTCACAGATCTCATGTTTGAATCTGCAAGGCATCATATAGGACCCACAGGAAGTAATTACCTGAGTTCTCAAGGTCCAGGAAAAAGAATCACTCAATTCAACATCAGGTTGGACCAGACTTCAGTTGTAGGCAGATGCCTCTTCTGCAGCCGGCTGGCATAGATGTGTTCACTGACACAGGAGAGTAGCTTCTCTCTGAACCAGGGAAGAGGTGCTACCAATGGTAGGCTTTTGCTGTGACTGCATCTTTACTATCACTTACTTGGAAGAGTGTGCACATCTGTGTTAGAAGAGAGATATCTGCTCACCATATTCCAATTCCTCAGCTCTCATAGTAGGCAAGCTGCTTATTCTCTCTTTTCTTTGGTTTAATTGTGCTAAGCCAGTGACCAGAGCATCACCAGTGAGCTGACTGCACCACCAGCATCTCTCGGGAGAAATGGTGCACAGTTTTCTCCAGAGTTGCTGTGTTACCTGCTTATCCCTCATACCATCCCTTCCTTCCACTTGCCATTAGTTTATTTTTCAGATTTTTTTAAATGTATTTAGTACAGGGTCTACAGGTTCTCACTACACAGATCGGACTTGTAGTGATCCTTCCTGTTTTTCAGCCTCCAAGTGCTGGGATTACAGGTACATGCCAGCATACCCAGGCTGAATTGCCATCTCAGTATATCCCGGGGGCAGGGCTGGCATGGCAGGCCAGAGATTGAACCCCCAACCCCTGGGTCTGCCTAAGGAGGCACTTTAATCCATTGAGCTATCTGTCTGACCCTACTTTTCAGATTTAATTTCAGAAGTATTTTATTTTATTTTTAAGGAGAATAAAAGTTTGGAGGAAAAAACTCAGCAGTAATTTTACTTGTATAAATTTCAGAAAAAAAATAAACTGGCAATCTGAACAAATAATTTGAGTACATCAGTTTATATATGTTTTGAAACTTAACTTTATACAAGTGAAAGTACTGCTAAGTTATTTTCTCCAACCTATGATGTTTTGTACTTGAAACATTACATTCTAAGAATTTAATATTTGTATCATCTTGGAATCATTTTTAAGGTAGTGGAAATCTTTTAATTCGTGTTGTTTCACATTTCAGTGGAATTTGGACATTGTTTTACTGAGGTATAAGGTGTTTCCTAACCCTATCAAAGTGCTTCAGGGGAGGAGATAACTGATTGAACACCAGTAACTCCTGAATGTTGGAGGATTACAGTCTCAAGGGGGCTCTGTCTGGTGTATGTGTCACTCGCACACACCTCCACACATTGCTGTTGCCCTCCTCTGCCATGGTTGATTCTAGACAGGACAAAAGGAAGCTTGCTTTGTATAACAGAATTGTCTCATAGCACCTAGCAGCTGGGTACTTACACCCTCTCAAACCTGTAGATTTCTTCTCATTTTTTACCTCTCTTTTGCTTCATTTCTTTATGCAGAGGAAAGCCCAATTTCCCTGCTTCTTTCTGAAGGTTTCCATTTCAAAGAAAAAAAAAAAAAAAGAAACGCCAAGAAAAAAAAAATAATACCTCTCATGAATGACAGTGTCTTTCTGATTTCTGCCAGTTTTTAAAGGTGTGTTTGTGCTGAATGGGAAATGGGGAGTAGTAGATGTGCGAAATCCACCAGACAATAGAGCCTTGCTTCATACCCAGGTTACAGTTGGGGAACTAAGGCGCGAGCAGGTAGTTTGACACCATATTTAGTAAATCTATAGTTCACAAGTTTATTTCTCCTAATGATGCATACATGACGTAATTGACAAACAATATATATGTAATATATATATTATATAATATAAATTATATATAATAATTTCTTCTTGAGGTTAGTAAGAGTACACTATGAATGACAACCAAGCCTGTCTTTCCATCTTTAATCATTTTTGTACTATGATCTATCTGGAAAATAATTCATCTTTTATCAAGGCATCAGAAAATGTAAACTTCTTAGTCAATTCAGATAGGCTTGATGGCCATACCAGAATCTGATGAAAACAAAAGGAAGTTTTTTCGCTTTCCAAATGCCCATCATTCAAATGTTTCCTCCATTTTCATCATTACTCTCCATTTCCTCATACCCTAGAGATATCACTGTCCTGTCCTTATTGAACTGTAAGTAAGTGATTGATGATAATTTAATATTATAGATTAACAGGAGCTTCAATGTCAAAGTTAAGGGCAGTGGGAAGAAGCTCTAGAGGTAACCCTAAGGAAGGTGATATTAAAAAAAATATATATTTAGTACAAGGTCTACAGGGTCTCACTATGTAGATCAATCAGACTTACAGTGATTCTCCTGTTTTCAGCCTCCCAAGAGCTGGGATTACAGTCGAGTGCCATCATACCCAGTCTCAATTGCTGTCTCAGCGCACCCCTGGGGGTAGAGCTGGCATAGCACTCTGGGGATTGAACCCCTGTTGCTGAGCTCTGCCTAAGCAGGTACTTTACTCTGCTGAGCTATGTGGCTGACCCTAGAAGGTGACTATTTATAAGGGAAAATTTTGGACCCCCACAGTGGACAGAATGGGCCAGAGCTCAAGCCACCTGAGCCAGGACACCATGTGCAGCTCGATAAACTTTACATCATCATCATCTTTGCTTCTGGCCACTCACCTGGCTTGTTATTGGACACCATTTCGTGGGAATCTTAAAGTGTAAATCTGTCCTGCCTTAGTGCCCTTATGTGGATTGTGAGATAGTAGTTCTGACCACTGTTTGTCCTCAAATTTGAACAGCGCTGTATGACATAACTGAAGCCATTCTGGGCAGCATCATCTCTTTGTGTCTCAATCTAACACCTACATCAAAAAACTAGAGGCAGATTTGGGAATGTTCAGGCTGATCATTTGATTTTCTTTCAATTCCTTGGGGAACCTCAGGCATTATTCCAAGTGCAGGCTCCTTTTGGGTTAGCAAAATTTACCTCATCTTCAGGTCTGTTGCCTGACTCTTGTTTTCCACTGCAGGTATACCTAAGGTGAGTTATCTTGTTGAAGAATTGTTATCAAATCCTCTACCTTCTCAGCATTCTCCATCTGATTTTGCAACTTGAATCTCCTTGAACAACACTCTAGTTTTTCGCATCTGTTTTTCTCCCATCACACACACACACACACACACACACACACACACACAGTTGACAAATAGGGGTAGTTAATCAATATGTCAGCTTCCTTCTCTCCCACTAGAGTTTTGGAATATTTTCCATACTTTTCCCATGAAAAAAACAAAAAGCAAAACAAACAAACAAACAAACAAACAAACAAACCTCTTGAAATGTGTCTTTGGAGGCTGATTCTGCACACCATTTTTCCCTCCATTAGTGTGTTTATGAACCTGGAGAATGTTCTCTATCCATAGCCAGAAATAAGTTGATAAACAGTTTCAAGGATGACCTTGAATCTCTGCCCTGCTAGTGTGTGTCATTTTCGTTTTCTCAGATCATCCACTGAAGAGCCCTGCTCCATAGTTCCTTGACTAGGTTCTTCCGGTGTCCTTCTTCCCCACACATCCACAGGAATCTACTTTCTTGGTCGCTTGGCACCACTAGAGTTGTATCAAATTATTCTTTCTCAGGAAGAACTCTTATCTCTACTTCCTTTCAGCCCTGCCTACTATTGAATGTTTTCTGAATTTCTAATCTTGAGGCTTTTGTTTGCTCGCTGTTTTCCATCATCTTTGGTTGTCATTTTTAACACTGCAATGTGGATCACTTGAATTTTTCTTTCACCAGCTCTATGCTTCCTAGGCCCTTAATTGCATCCTCTTTACAAAGCCCCATCCCTGGATCCATTCTCTTAGTGACCTCGTATAACCACCAGAGAAGCTGGTTAAAGGAATGACAATCATAGAATAAACCATTTGTACTGACAGTGTTGCCCTTAAAAGTCATCACAAGGTGACAGAAAGGGCCTTTCAAGTTCATACACATGATATATCCAGTGGTCTACCTCAGAGCTAGCAATACCAGCACTGAAAATAACTGAGTCTGTACATCATGAAAGAGTAAATTAGACTGTTTTCAAAATCTCTTTGAATATGAGAGTATATGATACATAATTTTACTGAAATGAGCAAATGTGATTATACCATATTTGTTAATTTCTAGGGAGAAAGTTAGCAAGCTTTGATTTTTACCATTTAGATTTAGTTTCTAGTTCTGCTTTCTGTCCTACCCAAAAATATCAACCCTTGCTTAATAAACATTCTCCTAGAACTATGCCTACATTGAACTAAAATGTTTCTGAGACTTTCTCCCCAACTTCACACAGTGGAAAACATATACATACTAACTATGGATTCACACGATTTTCAAGTATTTTAAAAGATGTAATCACGCTACACACATTTTTCATTTGTCTTTAGATGTTATTTGACAAAAATCATGTCAAATAAAAATATAAAGATGTAAATAATTTTACACCAAATTATCAATTTTGTTATCTCATATAAACTAGTATTTTTTGAGTATTTACTGTCAGTCATAGTCAAACCTGGAATTTATACACATTTCAGAGTTATAAAGGTAATAAAGAGATTCACAGTCCAGCCCTCCTATAGAATAGCTGAGAAAATCAAGGCCTAGTGCCTATCCACGATTTCTCGAAAGTCATGCTACTCGTTGGAGCCATCTTTCACATTAGAACCTTGATCTTGTAGTTCCTAAATCCAGTGCTTTTTCAATCATATCCTAATTAGTCCCATAAATTAGTGTGAGAGATTAGGCTGACAATTACTTACAATTTAACAGGCAAACATGCTACACCATAAGATAACATTTCAGGCCTGAGCTTGAAAGGGGACAAAGAGGAACAGGAATACAGGAACGTTCCTGGTAATGACTCTCTGGCTGTGTTGTGAGATCAAATTGTCTTTATTGAACCAAATTTATCAATGAGTGGAGACTCATTAAGACTCCAATGTTTAAAAAGGCCATCAATAAAGAAAGGACTTTGTATTGAAGTCCTGTATAAGAGATTCTCTAAATAAAATACACTGTCTCCTAACCTCAGAGCACTTTTTGAGGAGGAAAATCATGGGAGAATTGTGATTAAAGATATTCCTTAGCTTCCAGACACATCTGGAAAAGCCCATTTTTCTACTTACAGCTCTGTTTTAAAGGTTGAGAAACATGTTATTGACTATTGGGAATATTTCCTGGGAAATATTGAAGTTTAAGAACAATATGAAGCTTTGTGTTCATCGAAAAGCATCCAACCTCAAACAGTTTACACAGCCCATTTTTACCAGGGCTTCTAAGTCTGTGTGTCAAGACACCCTAATCTCATAGATCTGGGGCTTTTGGAGTTATTTGTTGGTTCCATACCACCCAGTATGCCAGTCAACCCATTTAGTCATGAAATAATTTTGGGGTCTCTGTTCCTCCTGGACACTACACTTGGCTTGGGAGAAAGGAACAGAAGAACTGGACCTTCCTCTCACAGCCCAGAAATGCACTACTGAATCTCCCTGCATGTTCCTTGCTCCAGATAATTCACTGTGGACTCTATGACCTTCACTGACAAAACAGCAAGGACCGAACAAATGTTCCTTTAAGCCAGCTAATTCTTTGGTTATTATGAAGCTGATTGAATCTTTTGTATGCATTCCAAAGACTCTTAAGGGAGTCCTTGAAGGTGTCATTTTGCTGGAAGATGTGTGTGACACACCCGAGACACCTGCAAGGCACACATCAGCCTAATCAGTATGTGAGAAGCTTTCGTGTGGAAGGCACTTGGCAAGTGAATAAAAAATTGCTGTCCATCAGTGCTGTTGTTATTATGGCAGTTCAGAAATAGTAGAAGGTTCTGAACCATTATTGTGCATACATTCTCTTTCTTCCAGAGCTCTGTGTTTCTATTCAAATGCTTGTAACAGCTTGGATTTATTTGCTACCTACTAAGTGTCAAATTCTTTGTTAGGCAACTTCACAGACATTCTTCTCATCAAGTTGTCCTGCAGGTCACAGTGCATTATCCCTTCCTGGAGAAAGGAGCTGCAGAGGACTGAGGTGGTGTCCATAGTGCCACAAGCTGCTAGAGGCAGAGTAGGGGTGGCTCCTGGACCCCCGTTCCTCCAAACCCAGTCAGACAGGCCTGGCTACACAGTTAGCCAGCTCTGGATCAGAGGAGATCTAGGGCAGAGGGAGGCAGAGTAGGGCCAGGAGATGGGGCTGGAGTTGTGTTCTGATGGGTTTCTTTTAAAGGGGACCCAAATTGTCTAAGGCTAAAATTTATATATTTATAAAACAGGCTTGGTGTTGGTTCTGCAAATTTCCTAGTTGTATGGTGGGTTTCTTTTTTTTTTTTTTTTCAAAGTTTTATTGATAAACAGATAGCAATGAGACAGTTTCAAATCAAATCGAAAGTACAGTTTCAACAAATAATACACTGCATATA
>NW_004524664.1:11123557-11132953 GCF_000260255.1 Octodon degus | reverse complement strand
AAAGAAGAAATACAAATAGAAAGATATAATACAAGTAAAAGGAAAGCAGGATCTCAAGCACTAACTAATCAAGAGAGGGAAAGGAGATGACCTAGGAAACATGACAATGTTAAGCCATGCAGTTATAGGTAAAAGATGTATTGTGGGTTTCTTCTGAGCTGCATCCCTGCACATCGACTCTGAGCTGCAGAGGGAAGGGGAAGCAGATTGACTTTGCAAGGTTTTCAGAAGATACAAGAAAGAAAGTAAAGCCAGAATTTCCAGTGCTGGCAGAAAATACCTTGTCTAGGGCACTTGTGGCTGACACAATGCCTGTTTCTCTGGGAAATCAGATAAACTAAATTACGTAATTGTGGATTTCTTCCTATACTGTTTAAGGATTACTCTGTGTCCCTTCATTAATCATTTCAAATACAGGAGGAAGGTACAGGTAAATGGGTTCCAAATTGGAAGTCTAGGTAAAACAACTTCTCATGAAACTGTATGCAATAAATGTCATTATTTACATTTAAGTTCTCTATAGCTTTTACATTTCTTTGGTATTCATTTTTACAAAGTTTCCTTAGAAATAGATTCCTGGATGATCAGTATTATCATGTTGGTATGATTAGATGACGAAATAAATGAAAATATTCTAGAAGATCCTCAGGAGCTTAGGAGGCACATTGTGTATATCTCCTGAAATTTTTGAAGTATTTTATGAATACAAAGGTTTTGAAAATATCAGCCTTAGGTGAGAAACCCTTATGTCTGTCAATCTCTATCCAAAGACCACAGTTTAGAAAAAAAAAATTCTGTGTTTAGCTACTTGGTAATAGATACAATTATTTGGTTAATATTTACTTGAATGCTGCCTGAAAAATTCCTCACTTCTCCTTTTCCTACTTTGAACACTGGTATTCTTTCATTTTTTGTGAGTTTCTTAGCTATTTTTTGAATTGTTTAGATGTGTTAATTAGTTAATTTCATCTGTTAAGCATGTATTTGACATCAATCCAATGACAAAGGGACTCTAAATTAAATTTAAGGCATTTAAGATTGTTTTCTTTTTTTGATATGATAAATACAGGTGCTCTTGGAAATATGATTATTATAAAATAAATTTTGGGAGGGTTATATCAATAATTTAGAATTTTCCAGTCTGACTGATAGTGTTACTATTGGTCATTATATCTCAACTATTTTCACATCCTAGAATTTCTCATCTTAGTGGGTAAGGATCTGTCACATGCATGCACACATATGTCACAGCTATCAATTATCTAGGAAAGGCAAATGTTCAAATGATCAGAAAACAATAAAAATTCCAGATGAATATAATGTTGTATTTGGACTGCCTCCAGGTCTTTGGAAGAACTTCGTACCAGGTCTACAAAAACTACTGGAAAATATATGTAAAAACCCACAAACAAATCCAGAATACTGTAAACTTTTACATCTTCTGACCATTCAGATTAGGGGCAAATATTGTTTATAAATAAAGACTAAATTCTTGTATTTTGTGTTTTCTTAATTTTGAAGATAATAAAAGACAATAAAAATGATACAGAATTTCAGAACAATGGGCCTGGGAGATGGCTCAGTAGAGTAAGTGCTTCCCTGGCAAGTGCAAGAGTCTGAGTTCAATCCCCAGTTCTGAAAAAAAAAAAAAAAAAAAGAATTTCAGAACAAGATGATTAGAAAGTAACAAAGGTTATTACATTGCATATTGTGATCTTCAAAGTACTGCTCAGATTACCAGATATAGGCATGTAAGATTGGTCAAACAATATAAACATGAACTATATATACTCCTTCCCTCTTTTCACCTTTCCCCCATCCCAGTAGTTCTTTCCTTTTGAGAAGTTTCTTTCCCTTTCACAGTATCCACTGTACTTTTTGGATCTTATTTACTCTTTTAGTTTCTTACATTTGGGAGACAGAGCTATAATTACTCCTGATACAAAATTTGCATTAATTTTAATCATATTGATTCAGAATAAGATCTTTGTGTTTGAAACCAGTTTGTTAGGCAAACGATCTGTTTAATTTTCTTTCTGTCATTCAGCAAACCAGCTAGCTTCACACACTTTAGAAGCATCTAGATACAATTGATTTATTATACATAGTTTGGTATATTCTTCATTTGTTACTTTTACTTACCATATTAATTTCAAGCTGAACAAATTTATACCAACATCTTCCATTTGTAGGAAAACCAGTATCTCCTACTGCCATCTTTCTTTTCTTTGATGTGACATAATTATTCCCCTAATCTTGGAATTTCAAAGTGTCTCTTAGCACTGATTCTCCTCCTGTTATCCATATTCATTTCCTTATAGCATGCAGAAATTCTCCCTTGTTATATTTTTTAACTATCTTGTTAACTTCCTCTCTAATGCCTCCATTTTAAACCTCTACTAATCCATTACTCTTACTTTTGTTCTTTCAACCTACCTTTGCTTTTCTCCAGTCCATCCTCTGGCTTGATGTTACTTCATCTTTTGGTATGTATCAATCACATAGTGCCTGCCCAGGGAAACAAAGTTTAAGAGAAATTTTAGTATATTTATCACAACTTTTATAAGAACAGTAAACTAATAGTGATAGCAATTATAATAGTGAAAAAGCAAAACTAGCCAGGTATCTATATTAGTCTTTAAGAAAGTGAATGAGAGATGATACAATATAGAGTTTATTTATTAATTTTTTATTTCTATTAAATTCAAGAGACCTAACTTAAAGTCACTGGGAAGGATTACACAGTTTTGATTATCTGTCAATAGGTTCTAGTTGATCTGATTATACAAGTTTCTGCAATTGTGGAGAAGTTTTGGCTAGTAAACACTGAGCAGCACATCAGCAACTCGTCACGTTGTGGGCAGGCACTCGTCACATTCAGCGGAGATGCTGAGTACACTATGTCCAGGTAGACAACACTGGCTTGGATGTGGGTTCCTGATTAGAACTGCCTTGGATAATTGTGTTTCTGTGTCCACTTTTAGCTTTCAGGTATGTTAAATATGACTATCAACCACACTTTCTTTCCTCCATATGTTTGGAAGGTTTTTAAACAGTAACAAAGAAACTGTAATCAACTAGTCCATTTATAGCAAAGTGTAGCCTTTATAACGATTCTTCCTCTGTTTTGCTAATTATTAAAAATAATGATTTGTTGTTTGTAACAAAGTATTAAATTTAGGCTTCTCAAGACATGGAATAGCCCACCAAGGTAAGTCTTTGAAAATAAAGACATTAGTTTTTCTTGAGCTTTCTTTTATTCTCATTTTAGACCTGACATTTAAAAAACTTCTATGAAGATCTTTACTCTTAACATCTGAGACACTTGAGTATGAAACAAAACAAAGTCCACAATTTTCTGTTCTGTACCCAATCTCTTGTAGAATTTGCGAAAATTCTTGCTATAATCTGACCAGAATTACAGCTAACCTACTTTGCTCTAAACTCGTTTTAAACTCAGGAAGTGCACTTACACCACCACCTGTGAGTAAAGCAGTGCAGGGTCACCCTGGGGTGCTGGTGCTGACACCCACGTAATGATGTCCCCTTTGTGGCACACAGTGTTGGTATTCAGTCAGTCTGGGTCTCAAGACATACTTTTTCTAAGCAGATGCTTACAAAATTACTACTAATAAACAAAAAATTTCTGACATTAGATTTCAGTGATGAAAAAAATAGTTGTTGACCCTTACTCCCTTCTCACATATCAGCCTCATACTGTGAAGTTCTCTAGTTTTGTCTAATTCCATGAAAATACCAGTAAGTATAATAAATGAAAATTTTTCTATCACATTATATTCTACAGGTATTGTGTAACTTCTAAAGTTGTCATCATATAAAAGATTTTATAACTGTTTGTATTTATTTGCTTTTCTCTGTAGTTATACTAATTACCAATGAACATTTTTCATGACTGAATGATGTCTGTGTAGTTTTGGCTTCACCTCTTGTCTCTAATGGAAAAAAATTATCAATGCCCTTTCACTTTGAGACAGGACTTCTCTATGTAGTCCATATTGGCCTTTAACTCATGTAGCCTAGTAATCATGTTAATGGTAATCCTCTTGCCTCAGCCTCCTGCATGCTGGGGTTACAGGCATGCCCCACCATGCCTGGAGTCAGGACACTTCCCAAACTATTTGATTTCTCATGGTTTAAGAAAAGCTTAACAGGCTTACCTGAATACCACTTTCAAAGTTAAAATAAAGTTTTAAGTGTCTTCATGCCATTTCCTGACAGACAAGCTTTGTAAAACACAAGATACTGAAGACACAGAATGCAATATGGTTGGAATGAAAAAAAACTGAGCAGTGAGATTTGCTTACTCTTAACACTTCCTGTTGGCTCTTTTCCTTTTATGCTATGCATGCAAATCATCACCTTGACAGAGTCTCTTGCTTCTACATGCAGATTCAAAATGTATTTTTCTTCACTATTTACCTGAGCAACTTATGCTCAAAGGTATATAACTTCCAATATTGTTTTCATGTTTTATTATTTGTATGTTTGATGGATGCTTTGTACAGTGTCAGTTCAATTTCTGTACATAGAGATATTTAAGCACATAGTATGAAACAGTACTTTTTATCCAGATATTTCCTGAGACAACCAATCTATATCTTCCATGTATATATGGTATTTTAAAATATAAGTTCTGCTAAGAATATGATAAATTTTTGTGAGTCATAATTAATCCAGAGTTCAATCTCAAGGTGCTACGCTATTAGCAGCTAGTAATTTTTAATCATTTGGTTTGCATTATCAGGTTATTGTCTTTTAAAAGCAAAACAAACCATTCAGTGGCTCTGATAGCCTATGTGATAGTCAGAACTCCCTCAACCTAGCTTGATATCTGAGGCGTGGCCCCAAATGAGTCTGTCTTACCTTCTCTGCCTTCAGTCTAATACCTACACATCCACCCAGCTCTCACACTCAGATTGTTGTCAAAATCTGGTTGCCTTCTTGGAAGGTGTTGCAGTTTATGTCTAGATGTCTCCCCAAAGCCTCATGTAATCACAGGGCTTTTGCAGGGGTGGCTGTTTCTAGAGTGTGTAAAGCTGAGATTAAGGGCAATTAAGTGTAATTAGTAAATTACTACATTGATTGGTTTGGCATAGTTCTGGCTGGGATTATGTGTGTAAGTATTACAGAAGCCATAGTGTGGATAGTTTGCATGTAAGGGCCAAAGAGAGGCTTGTTCATCTTCCCTTGTCCACGCCCATGAATGGTTGCTCCTACTCTGTATGATAACATGCCTTGGAACCAGCAGAATAGGGACTAAAATCTCTATGAACTATGAGCTAAATAAGAGAAGTGTCTGTTTCAGAAGTTCACATTTTGATTAGTTGAGTTATTTATCTATTCTAGATATTAGTCCCTGGGGAGAAGCTGGCAAGATTGTTTTTCCCATTTTCTAGGTCGTCTCTTTACTCTGCTGATCCTTTCCTTTGCTGTGCAGAGTCTTTTGAGAAATCTTCATGCTACCTTTCACAGTGGTTGTACCACTTTACACTCCCAACAATGAAGAAGTATTCCTTTATCCCCACAGCCTGGCCAGCTTTTGTTATTATTTTGATTTCTTAAATATAGCCATTCTTTATGGAGTGAGGTAAAATCTCAGTGTTGTTTTAATTTGCATTTTTTCAATGGCAGGCTCTTTTTAGTGGACATGAAAGTGGGAAATGAAAGCCTAAGAAATAGCCCGATCCACGTCTTTGGAGATGTCCCTTCTAATGACCATTTTGCCATGGGCCTTTGTCCTGTTAGTAGGCACGCTGCCCAAAATCCTGTATAAAGTATAAAATCTCTCGATGCTCTGCACCAGAAGCTATTCTGTGCTGTGCATAGAGCGTTCAATAGCCTTCACAACTGGTGTCTCACAGAAGGTGTCTTCCTGAGGGTCAGTTCTTTTCATTGGACACACATTTAATTTGGTGCTGTTTAATCTGCACATAAATTGGACTGAATTTTTCTGAATAATGAATGAAGTCATTTTGCCTCTTTTGCTAATTAGCATTGGGGATTATTTACAAGTTCTGTTGGCTGAGTCAACCCTCAGCTTTAGTGAAGTGTCTTTCTGGGAGGTGCACTGTAACTTGGCGTCCTTTGAGTTCAAGCTGCCAGTGAAACCGTCTCACATTTAATTTCCTGCTTTCTTTCCTTTCTGAGGAAATATAGGCTTTTTGAATGTAGGCTTTCTTGAATTTTCAAACTGAAGCTTTTTATCTTTGGAAAAAAATGTTTTCCCTATATGAGTATGGATGACTCTTAATTGCTAGAGTTTCCTAATGACTAAAGGAAAATTATAATTTGGTTTATAAAATATTTGCATCCATATCCACTGGCTATATTTATGTAACCAAATTAAAGTGTAGAATTGAGTGCTTTTGGCAATGTGAGTCAAAGAAAATCAAAGGCAGTTAATTTTTTCACCAATAATGTTCCTAGTTTCTTCTAAAATTCTCATATAGAATTTGGTTTAGATTAGATAATTATTTCCAAACAATTTTATTTGGGAGCTGGAAACAATTGAAGTTTTATGTTTCTCAGAGTTGTTCCACAGAATTTGACAAATAATTTTTAATAAAATATATTGTTATTACTCTTCTCTTAAAATGTAAGTTCTAACTGTTTATTTAATTCTATATGAGAGGGAAAAGGTCTATTGGGAATTCATCTACAAAATTTAGTATATTGACATTTTCTTATAATTAAAATTACATGTTAATAAGTATGACAGTGTTTATGTAACACTGGGAGCAGGACTATAAAAGGATTATTAAATATTTATGTGTAGGATTATGTTCAGCAACTGCCAAAATAAGTAGTATTGTATGAGGTAGAGAACTCACCTAATTGTATGGGGCAGAAAACTTTTTACATGGCTCTAGAATAGAAGAGTTTCTCTTTTGAAACTGAATGCAAACCCAGAAGACATTTATGTCTTTGTCCAGAAATTTGTTCATTGAATTAGGTGCAGATTTTTTGCATCTTGAGAGTGTGAAGAAAAAACCTAATATGCCTATCTAGTTACTTAGCATCATAGAGATTTGAAAATTATGTTTGTCATTTATGCCTTGCCATATTAATGGTGAAATTTTCTATTCTTTCATTTGATCTTCCTATGCTGTTTCTTGCTTCAAACTCATTCTGCTCTACTCCCAGATTAGTATTCTTCTCCAGAACATTGAAATTTTAAATAAAAACAGCATGGTTACTGCTTTTTGTGGTGCTTATAGCTCAGTGAGAGAATTCAGATTATAATCAAGTAATCTTATAATTAAATGTAATTTTCAATAAGAACTTAAACAAAATAGAATTAAATGCAATTTGAAATAACTCAGAAAAAATGTGGTGATTTTAGAGCCTAGATACAGGAATGCCTGTGAGTAGGTATGTTTTTACAGGGAAAAGGGACTGATATTAAATAATAGGAGTTATCTAAGCAAAATGGTAAAGGTAGCAGATATGGAAGGGCCCTTTGTAAGGACAGGAAAGCATGTGTAAATATATCTTGTGATAAAAGGAGCAAAGATGCCTTGAGAGAAGGTTATGTTCCCAGCTTAAGGGGACAGTGAGAAAAAGGAATCCATACAGTATTGAAGTGCTGGCTACCTCATGTGAAACCTTATTGGTTTTGATTAAGGATTTATCTATCTTTGGGGCTATAGAAACTATAGAAGAACCTTAAGTAAATCAATAATCAGATTTTTTAAAAAACCACTATGAACACCTACAGTGTGGGGAACCATTTGGTGAGGTATGGAAAGACAGTTGGAGAGCTACTACTGCAAAGAGATAGTCTGTGTAAGTTAGATGATGGGCCAAAGTGACTAAGGAACCCAAAGCAAAGTAGGAAACAGATGAGCACAGATGTGGAAGATATAACTCATGACTAGAGAAGTGCTGAGAAACTGGGTTTCAGTGCATTTGAAAAAATGAGAATCACTTGAAATATTTGGAACAAAGTTCATTTGGGGGAGTAATGCACTAGAGAGACACTTTGGGATGAATTCTGCAAGTCTGTTTATGTGCTATGGATGGCAAGAAGAAAGTCTGAAGGAAGGCAAAGTAGAATCACAGCAGGTGCAGTGTCTACAAGAATCTCTCTGCTGGTGGTAGAGAATGATAGAGGAGATACTAGATAATTTTTCTGTAAGATGAGGTATACAACAAAAGTAATGGTAGACACAACTGAGATCATTGTCTTAGTTACTGTGCCATTACTGGTATACAATACCTGACATAAATTAAAAGAGGGAAGGTTTACTTTAGCTCGCAGTTTGTAGAGTATTTAGTCCGTAACTGGGTGGATCTAGCTATAGCTGACATCATCTAATGGCAGAGGGGCATGGCAGGGAAAAACATTCTATGGTAGTTCAGTCAAAAAGCAGCGGGCCTGTCTTGCTTTATTCCCTTTATAGTCAGTCCATCTTTGCTGCAAGTTTATTTATTCATTGATGTCACACCCAATAGGATGGGGTTTTCCTCTTCAGTAGCTCCATTATCTACAAAGGTGCTAAACCAATCAGTGGACTAATTCAGTTATCACAGCCATTTTCCAGAGTCACACATCCATGGTCCAGCCACCTCCCAAAGCCACACCTGTGAGCACCTGAGGCTTTGAGGGGACATCTAGATTTAAATTATAGCAGTCATGGACATGGTAAATAACATGTAGGGTTTTATATGTAGGAGTTCAAAGATTTAGAATCTTCAGTATTTGGTCACTGATTCTAAGCCAAAAGTGACAGATTTGCTTAGTTTCTGGCTGACATAAGCAGGAATATGATGGTATCCTTTTTCTGAGATGGGTAGCACAGTAAGAGGATTAAGAGGTTAGGAAGAGGTGCTGAAATTTGGTTTGTTGACATTTCTTTTTTAATATCTCCCCATCTGTATACCTTTTTCTCTGTTTCTCCATCCCAAATTCCTGGTATATTGTTTCCTTTATGTGTTTGGTCTTCTCAATTATTTTTCTAAAGGACCTGTTTGAATTTCTCTATGCTTCATGTGAGATTAATTAAGAAATTGCTATTTCCCCTCTAAGATTTTTACTTATCTTTCACTGAGCTCCTGGAAGCTATTGGGTATAGATACCTAGTAAGCCATTATTAATAACCAACATGATGATTTGGGAAATGTAAGTGTTGAGATATATTTTTGCCAAAAGATCAGTGCCAGACTCAACCTGGCAGAAGTGTGTGAAGAATGAGTTGGGTTTGCCTCCATTTGGCGAGTTCTGTGTCTTTCTCATCTTTATAGAATGACTCATGATGTTGGCACATGATACCTTCAGTCAGTTAATTTGTATAATACTGTACATGTTTAAGCCTGAAATGGACATTAGAGGGATTTTCCCTGGATAAAGGCTGCATAATATTTTTCCTTCAGTAA
>NW_004524664.1:11122004-11123457 GCF_000260255.1 Octodon degus | reverse complement strand
GACAAGGCAGGAGGCATTACAATTCCTGACTTGAAATTATACTATAAGGCTACTGTGATAAAATCAGCATGGTACTGGCAACAAAATAGACCTGAGGTCAATGGAATAGATTAGAAGATGCTGAGGCCCCTACAAACACACTAAGCCATCTTAACTTTGACAAAGGGGCCAAACATACTCACTTGAAGAAAGATAGCCTCTTTAACAAATGGTGATGGAGGAACTGGATCTCTACATGCCAAAAACTAAAATTTGTCCCAGGTCTATCACCATGCACTAAACTAAAGTCAAAATGGATTAAAGATCTAAACTTTAAAGCAGAGACACTAAATCTCCTGGAAGAAAAAGTTGGAGGAACTCTTGAAGACACTGGGCTGGGCAAAGACTTCATGAACAGAAATAAAATTGCATGGGAAACAGTCGAAAGAATTAACACCTGCGACCTGCTCTTACTGAGAAGTTTTGTTACATTAAAAGAAATTACCAACAAAGTGAAAAGGCGACCCACATATTTGGAAAAAATCATGACAAATAAGTACTCAGACAGAGGTCTGTTCTCTAGAATCTATAAAGAACTAAAAAACACTAGGGCCCCAAAATTTAAAGACCGAATCCAGAAATGGGCATCCGAGATGAACACACACTTCTCAGAGGAAGAAATTAAAGATGCAAATACATATATGAAAAAATGCTCCACATCACTAGCCATCCACAAAATGCAAATTAAAACAACATTGAGATACCATCTCACCCAAGAAAGAATGGCTAACATAATGAAGTCACCCAACAACAAATTTTGGAGAGGCTGTGGGGAAAAAGGAACCCTTCTCCACTGCTGGTGTGAATGTAGACTGGTGCAACCATTATGAAAATCAGTGTGGAGACTCCTTCAAATAGTTGGACTGGAAATCCCATTTAAACCAGCTATTCCTCTACTGGGAATTTTCCCAGAGGATCTGAAAACATCACATCATAGTGCTATAAGTGTGTCTATGTTTATAGCAGCACAATTTGTGATAGTCAAATCTTGGAAACATCCAAGATGCCCATCACGTTAGGAATGGTTGAAAAAGATGAGTTATTTTTACACAATGGAATATTATTCACCTATTAAGAATGATGAGCTCAAAGCCTTTATATTGAAGTGGATGCCACTTGAACATATACTCATAAGTGAAATAAACCAGACACACGTGCAAATATCGTATAGTTTCCCTAGTTTAAGAATTCAAAAGAAGAAATACAAATAGAAAGATATAATACAAGTAAAAGGAAAGCAGGATCTCAAGGACTAACTAATCAAGACAGGGAAAGAAGAAGCACTAGGAAACATGAATAAGTCAAGTCATACCATTATATGTAGAAGATGGGCAAGGCAATGATCCTGAGAATCTTCAGAAGATTTTTTAATCTAGCAGTTAATTGGAAAGATTCTCATCCTGACTAACTATAT
>NW_004524664.1:11109199-11121904 GCF_000260255.1 Octodon degus | reverse complement strand
TGTAGTTATAACCTTCACATGTACTGAAGTTCAGGTGGAGCTCTACAGATTTTGGAGTTATCCAGCTGCGTCTGGCTTACGTCTGGCTGCTGTGCTCAGCTCCTTCCTGCTGCGGACCTGGGTAGGATTGGGTCTGGAGGTTCCTGGAACTCGGCAGAAATTCCTGGGCTAGGACTGGGTCTGGGGGTTCCTGGAAGTCGGCAGCTGGGTTCTATTAATGTTTAACTAAAAACAAGAACTCAAAATAAATCTTATCATCATGGATCATTAGGTAATTGAGTCAGGAAGCATTTATGGAGTACCTCTTACATGCTAGGTTTTGTACCAGGCTTACAAAAGTATGTAATACACAATTCTTTCCTCTTGTATTGATGGCACAAATAAATAAGGAAGTAGTCAATGATCCAGCAATGTTAGACATGCTATGTAAGAATGTACACAAGGTTCTCAGGAAGCATCCAGCAGAAAATTCTAACCCAACAAATCCAGTTTGGAGAAAATCATTAGGTTAGTAGTCTTTGATTAAGTTGAATTTTAAAGACTGAAATAAACTTATTCTTGAATTAAGAAGCAACAGGAAGTGTTTACAGAAGGCCAAAGGGAAAGGAGAAAGATTCAAGATAAAGCAACTGTTGATACAGTTTCTAGGTAGTGTGGAGAAGTGGGCAGAGAGTATAGTCTCCTGGATTTTATATTCAAATTAATGAGTCTGTGTTTATCAGCTTTAAATCTATATGCCTAAACTTCTACAAATATAGACACCAAAAAGCATATGGGATAACCTCTTCTATCTTGAAATAATTAAATGTTATTTTAAGGGTATTTTTTGCTGATAAGAAATGTGACATATAGAATAATAAATTCTAAAATATTCAAGTCTCTTTAAACTATAGGCAGTGTAAAAATAAATAAAATTATTGGCACAATCAAAACTTTAGCAAAGAAGAAAACTAAGTGCCTTTTCGCAAAGCTGCTTACCATGGAGGATACTTCAAATTATGTCTGATTCTCCATCTTATTGATCATAGTTTTCTTTCTCAGGATCTGCTTCCTGAATCCCTATTGGAATGTTGCAGTGCTGGAAAGTCTTTAACAGTTGTCAGATGGTGACCCTCGGGCACTGGGACTTACTCTGAAGGCTGAGGTGTTAGAGAGAAGCTATATTGAATCATATCTAACTTTGGCCAGAAAATGAGTAGCCAGGGGGTTGAAGATCCCCTTTCCTGAGTAGGAACACCCAAGAGTATGATCATCCTGGGTCTTCTTGTTTAAGAGCTATGTGACCCCTGTATCCAGCAATTCCAACCTAGGTGGGAACCTCTCAGCTGTGCTTTTCAACACGTCTAGACAAGAATTTGTGGGGAAAAGGGGGAAATCATGATTGGTACTTTTGTTCACTGGTCTTTCACCATTAGGCACTTCACATCTGTGTACCTTTGGTCACAAAGCAGGAAGGAGATTGTTGACATTTTGCCTTGGAAGCACAGAACATATTTATTTAGAGAATTGTGAATTATTTTTCAGTTCCTACTGACTATTCAAAAGTGAAAACAAGCATTATAACTATACTTGGTGATCATTTTTGAAAAGAATTTTTTTTTGGCTTCTCTGAGGCTGTGCATTTCTTTGGTACTTACTTTTTAGGATGTGACAACTGAAAAGGAATGAACTCTTCAAGGCTCATTTTACTCCCAGAACCTTCAGTGGAAGGGACCCAACCAACAATTCCACTGAATATTCTATTCTTAGTTTCTCCTCTTACTGTTCTAGTGTAGGCCAAGGTCAGCACTCCATGTTGGCCAAAACTCTAAAAGTTAGCTTAGCAGGAAAATTTGTGCCTCAAAAGGGATGATGAGCAATTACTTGACTCAATCAAATTCCTTCTTACTTTGGTACTGCATAGATGCAGAATGGAAGGAAGGAATCTGAGAGCATGGTGTCCCAAGGACCATGAGAACACACACAAGTCACAATGATCAGACAGCACATGGTAGGTGGAGAAGATCATGCATAATGGAGTTGTATAGAGCAGCTGCAGGAGACCAGCGACACCTCAGAATGCTGCATTTCACAGAAGTAGAAAACTAAAACATTTATGTCCTAGAGGATGATAAGTGAGCCCACATAATTTAGGGGCCCATGAGCCTCTCATTTTCCACTTCTGATTCCCAAGTATACTTTCCTTTCTTACAAAGTGCCTGGATTTCTTAGTCTTTCCTGACACGTTACCCCTACAATAGCTACATGGCACATTTTCTAAAAGGTGACATGCTGTTGCTTATCCAAAAATTACACCTGCATACACAGGATAAAGCGTTGGTAGATTTCCAGTAGGATGTCATATTTCCAGCACCTGCTGTTTTGTGAGCATCAGTCATGTGTATTGTGATCCTGAGTAGCAGATCTTTAATTTTTGCCAGGTCCAATTTGCATCATCTTTCAGGCAACTGTGGTAGAAATAATATCCAGAGCCATTTCCAGGTATCGTTCCAAGGCTGTTAGGCCTCAAGCACTTCCTTTAACCTATGTGCATCTGCTTTGCAAGTGGTCCCTCTTAGGCCACTCTTGGCAAATACTTGGAAGGATATCTGGCACTTCATTATTATTAAATGAAAGAAGAATTTTTACTAGAAGGACTATAACATAACTTCAATATACCATTGAAAATCCCTCTACCCCATTATTCCTTCTAGAGCTCTTGTGTCCCCTTTCTCTTTGGTATTTTGCCTTTGGCAGTCTTAGTGTTATAGAACATACCAAAGAATTTGACTGAATGTAAATTGTTTTAGAAGAATATCTTACGGTTAGAATTCCTCCTCTCTGCTGACTTATGCATGGGCCATTCCAAAGTATGCTCTTATGTGAATTCTCCACATCTCAAGGGTATTATACCTAGCAATCAAATTTTCCTTAGCTATGTGAGCACAGCTATCTTGTTAATGAGTTACAAGTGGAGTTTGGTTAGTGCTGTTCTAGGCTTTGATTTGTTATACAAATCAGTACTGCCTAACAAAGGAATGTCCTGGTCTGTGTAGTCCTGTTCTATCATAGAGCATATGGTATCAAATTCCTGTCTGATTTATTTTCTTTGTGATCTGCATGCCTTTCCAAAGTCAACATTTATTTATTTATTTATTTATTTATTGTATTTTAGAGAAGGGTCTACAGAGTGTTCAGGGTGTCACTACTAGATTGGACTCATAGTGATTCTCCTGTTTACAGTCTCCCAAGAACTGAGATTACAGGTGCACACCACCATACCAAGTCTCAAATGCCATCTCAGTGCACCCCGGGGCGGGGTCAGCACAGAAGGCCTGGAAATTGAACTCCTGGCCCCTGGACCTGCTTGCAGGTGCTTTAATCCTCTGAGCTATTTGGCTGGCCCCCAAAGCCAACCTTTAAAATTTGTTTTACAAATGATAAAATAGAGAATAGGTTAACTTCTCTTTAGCAGCAATGCAAGGGATTGGTGGTGAAATTAATAGAGCTCAAGAATCTTAATCTAGAATATGCTGTTTTCACAAAAAAAATACTACATTTGAATTGTGAGATAGTTGGTCTAGATCGAATTTACCAAATAATTATTATGTAACTTCAAGAATGTTCATCCAGATATCTTATGTGCCCAGAGGTGAGCTTTTGCAAGATGATTGGATAATAGGATGCTGTACTTTGTGGTGGATTACATATGAACAGCTGAATGTGCTATTAGGAATAAGGACCTAGTTTACTGAAGTGGCTCATAGGGGGCCTGACTGGGAGTGTGCATTCTTGTTGCTGTATTTGTTCTCTCTATTTCCTGGGTGACATGGGATAAGCCACTATCCTCTGTCATGCCCTTCTATTGCACCATTTCTGCCTAGCCAATCATGAGCTAATCCCTCGAAGCCATGAGACAAATACACATCTCCTCCTTTAAGATATAAGTATTAGTTATTTTGTCATAGTGATGGGAAAGTATCTAATGTAGTAACCAATCATAGACTGTAAATGTGAAGGCATTTTCTTTCCTAAACAGAAAAAAGAGTCATGTGGATAGTGGCTATGTTCACACAGAACAGAACTGAGTGAAGTTAACTTCCATTAGTTTATTTTGAAAAACACAAATAGAGTTTTCTTAAGGTTTAGAAAGTATCAAGGTATTGATAGTTGCAACATAGTTGCACATGATTAAAGACCTCATGTACAAAAAAAATATTTGGGAAGAGAATAAGATATTTTGTGTTTTTTTTTTTTTTTTTTTTTTTTTTGATACTGGAGGTCGAACTCAGGTTGCACTTGCCAGGTTGGCACTGGGCTGCTGAGCTATATCCCTAGCCCCTATGTAAGTTTTAACATAGTACAAATATATATTTTCAAGAGTACTTTGTGGTAGATACTATTACTCTTGTAAGGCCTATAACATCCAGAACAGCCATTTCCTTCTTTATGACCTATCTAATCCTAGGCTGAACAAGATTAAAGTATCAGCCCAAATGTTTTCTTCTCAATATTTTCTCATTTTCAGGGTTACAGATATATGATTATAAATGGTTGCTAAATTGCTGAAGAAACATTGCTATGGGGACTTCTGGGACAGATGAAGCTGAAATTCTTTCTTACTCATTCCATACAGATTATATGAAAATCTTTCAAGTTGTAAAGGATAAATTCTAACCAGAAAGCAGTAATATTTAGCAGTTGTTCTTTTTCAAGGTCAGCATGATTTGTGTATTAATTATAAATGATAGTGAATCACAAGTTAATTACAAGTGATCATAACCTCCCATCACTTCATGGCTAGCTGACGGTTCAAAAAGGAAATAGATTTTCTAATAGTAAGTATAGTGTTTCTAATAGTAAGAATAGCCAGCTTAAAAATTATCAAAGCCCTTTACTTTCATATCACAGATTTTTTTTTTAATTTTAGGGAAGAGTCTACAGGGTATTCAGGGTCTCACTACTAGATCAGACTCATAGTAATTCTCCTGTTTACAACCTCCCAAGTGCTGGGATTGCAGGCAAGCCACCACACCCAGTCTCAATCACTGTCTAGGTGTTCTGCTGGTGTGGGGCCAGCATAGCAGGTGGGGGGATTGGATTCCTGGGCACTTTAATCCGCTGAGTCCTAGACTTTGGCCAGTCCTAGACTTTTTCATCTTATTAGAATAGGATAGTTTTTTCTCTTTTCTCTGATTATGAGTTCTTTGTAGTAAACTAAGAGGAATTCCTAGAATGTTTGATATAAGATTAAGCCTTAGAACATTTAACATTTCTGCTTTAGGGGTGATTTTTCCCGCTGAAGAACAGATTTTTTAACAGCTGAAAGAACAATCTTCTACTTCCTACCTTCACAGGGTTTGTTTCTTGGGAGTAAAAAGAGTTGACTTCACTCTGAACTCCATATTATCTCTATCAACACCACAATCTTTTTATGGACTCGTCAGTGAGTTCTATTTATGTTCGGGAATTTACAAATTACCTAATCTTCACACTTCTTAATAAAATTGCTAGGCTACAATAGTTACAGAAGAGAGACACCAAGCTCAAGGTCACAATCTGGTAGAACTTAGATTGTTTTGATGCCATTGTTATTTTTGGTTTGATGCCATTGCTCAAATTATCCTTTCCTCCTTCCCTTCCTTCTCCTTTCCCTTTCCTTCCCCTACCGTGCCTTCCCCTCCCTTCTTCTGTTTTTTCATTTTCTCTCTGAAGCTTTAAATGTCTTCATACTGCTGCCTTGGCCTAACACATATTTTGTCAAATAAAAAATAAGACTAACTGTTCCCTTCCTTTTGCAGAGCCTGCTAAGAAAAGGTAGAAGCTAAAAGCCTTGCTATTTGTGACATACAGTAATTCATCTAAAGGTTTCTGAAAGTTAAAAGGGGCAAGAGAGAGATGATTTGCTTCAAAAAGCAAATGCAAGTAACTCAATGCTTTATTTTACTGCATTTGATCCCTCAAAGGAAAGAAAGTGCCAAAAAAATAGAGAATGTATTGACCAGGAAACACACTAAAGTACCTAAGTAGTATTTAAGAACCAAAATGTATACAATTTTAAGACTTCTGCACTGTTGTGATATAATCAGTACCTGAATTATATTATCTTTATCATTCTAGACATGGAAGAGGAGAAGGTAACTGACAAGCAGGGTTTGGTATTAAAACTAGAAGCAAAGTACAGGAAAGAAATACTGGAAGAGGAGAAGAATTAGAGTTGAAGTGATGAAATTTTTCATAAGAAATATGAAGATTTCTGATGCTTAACTCCTATTTAGCTAGAGCTAAGATCTACATCGCTCCTGCAAAATATTCTAATCATATATCACTCACTTTAGTCCCACAATTAAGAGCCACATGATCACAAATCTCCTATCCTGTAATTGATTTTAGTAATCCACAGAGACTTTGATGAAGGTGAATTTATCATAATTTTGGCAGCTATAAACGTCAGATTTATCATAAAATAGAGGTAAAACCAAATGTGAGTAACTCAATGCTTTATTTTACTGTGTTTGATCCCTTAAAAGAAAGGATGTGCCCAAAAAAATAGTGCAACAAACACTAAGGCATTTAATGCTTTCCAACAATTTACAGGTGCCTAAAGAAGCCACCCTCAAAACAGTAGTAGGAGGAAGCTATGACTATATTTCTCTGAAATACATTCATTTGAACAAACGTTGCTTAGCTATCGAATTCTTGCTGAGGATTTCTTTCTAAAAAGATAAGCATTAATGTCTTCTCTAATGCAGCTTACATTGCAATACAATGGGAAAAGGTAACATAATACTGCAGATTTTAGTTGCAAAGTGTATGAAATTAAGATGAGCAAGATTCTGTGCATGTAGATTTGGTCAGAAAGAGGGAAGCTTGAAAGACAAAGAAGCAGAGGACAAGAGGCTCCATTCACAGGCAATTAAGGACTTTCCTTGCTGCCAGCATGGGCTCCAGGGAGCTTCATTTGTAATCTCTGGTTATGCTTCATTTCATTCTTGGACTCCACCATGGAACTTTGGACTAAAGACTTTGCCTCTGGGCACTTGCCCTATTACTTCTATTAAATGGAGTAAACACAATTTGTTCACCCATGCAACTGCCTTACTATAGTGCTCCTTAGAGCTTAGCCTAGTGACAGGGCTACTAAATAGCCCACAACCCACATTCCTGACAACGAGATTCAACTAAAAAAAAGAGTTGATTGTGGAATAATCCAGAGTAATGGTTATAACCTAGCAAGAAAAAATAGGTAGAAAGAGGAAGAAGAAATTTTCTGACTTAGTAAACTTAAAAATTCAGTTTCTGCAGTATGAAAAGTAGAATATAATGGTCCAACTTCTGTAGGGAGTAATGGCCTTCTTAGAGCAAACAATGTGATGTTCTTTAGCATATTCTGCAGTAACTCAGAAGAAAAGTTTCTAGAGAATTGTGAAGTCCATTAAATAAGAGCTATTCAGCAGTATGAATTTAGCATGTTGATCTATGGAGTGTTCTTGTTTCTTCAAAAGTGTGCTTCTACCTGGGAGACGGCAGCAATCCTTTTAACATGGGTTCACTGGAAGGATACTGGGGCATGGATGTTGACACAGTCAAGTTAACTTAGTTAAGTGTCCACCCTAGTAGCACGATAGATTATGACAGGACCCCAAATAGTTCACTGAGGAAAAGGACACTTGATAACACCTCAAATTCTGTTCTCTGATTTCTTACAGAACCCTGACTTTGCAGGTGAGATATAGAATAATCTTATAATTCTTGCAAGTAAAATCAGGTGATCCATTGACTTCCAACTGTGTTTAGAAATAAAAGGGCTGCTATCAGAGTGAGACTGTGAATCAGACACTTGGTTTCAAATGAGTACTTTTCACTGTTACTTACTTTTAAATGTTTTTATGATCATGTCATATTAATGCTATAATTACCTTTCATTTTGCCAATAAGACAGAAATCCAATGCTTCAAGTATTACATTGTTTAGCAGAACAATTTATGAACATATAAATGACAAGTAATCTATTAATGCCTTTTGCTTCTCTGTATTTTATTTTCCTATTATTATTCTTCCAGAGAGCAATGTGTTGGGACTATTTTACTTTATATCTCTGTAGAATTTCTTTCCTAAAGTTGCAATTTAATATTTTGCCCTCAGAAATTGTTATTTTGGTTCATATGAGAAAAATACAGAAGGGCCAGGGAGATAGCTCAGCAGCCTAAGCACCTACCTGGCAAGTACCACATCATGAGTTCGATCCTCCATATCAAAAAAAAGAAAAGAAAAAAAAGAAAATAAAAATACAAAAGAAGAGCCCCTAATCCCCTCATCCCTTCACTCTGTGCAGAGTCAACCCCTTCCTCAACTGTGCCTTGCTGTGACAGACAGCACACTGCCTTTCTAGCACTTAGGACACAGTGTTATGTAATGTATTTTTACAGTTTAGTTAAGTCCTCACATTCTTCCTTTTATTTTATGCTGAAATTTATTTAGTTATTGAGATGTTTTCATGAATGAGTGTAGTTTTTTCTCCCCCTTATACAGAGATCACTTCAAAATCAAACACTGTCAGTTGTTGGCCTGGGATGCCATTGTAGCCGGGTGTGGTACCGAACGTTTTCTTCACCGTGCCTGTACGCTTCTTCAGCAGTCAAATCCTGCTCCTTTGAGAGGTGGAGGCAGCGGGGGCCACCGCAATGTCATGATATAACTGAATGTTGGGGTTTTAATTTTCTAATAATTTTTGCACTTCAAACTGCCTTCTTTCCATGTTCCCAAATAATTTATTGCCCTCACATCTTATTTTCTGAAGAAAATGTTTCAGTTTTCTCAGTGGTGGTCTTGGAGAAGAAACAGATTTAAGCACCAAATTCCACCTGCCTGGTCGCACACTGAGCTGCTCTGCCAAAAACAGATTTAGGAAGAGACCAATAGTAATATTTTTTTTTATTATTGCATAATAACATACACCAATTTATCCAAAGTTTTTATTTTACTTACCTTTATCTGGTTCATATATTTTATCCTCCTGGACTGCTAACCTATAAAATTTTTATTTTTCTATTTCAATAGCTCCTCTGCCTCTTTGAGAAGAAATCTTATTAAGAAGAGTGGCTACCTCAGTGCTGCATGGTTGTAGGTGCTCTTTGCTGTGCTTTCATGGTACCCATTTCTTCTTGTTCTGTTACTTAAGTACCTGCTCGGAAACGCACTTACTTCCTTCAATTGAGTAAAAGTCAAGATGAAAAATATAAATCTTTCAGCTTAAAAGCTAGATTGATTTGTTGACTGCGGTGCCATGTGCCCTCACTGTTTGTACTATTTGGCTGCTCTATAGAAGTCCTGTGAAAGAAGTAGTTTTGTTTTCCACTGCTTATCAAGCTCCCTCATCCAGTGCTCAGCTTATAAAGAGGGCATCAGTGCCTCAGAGCCCTTTGCTTATGGATTATGTAAGGAGATGCAGTAATTAACTGAAATTCCATTTGCAATACCACATGCATTAAGACAATCTTCTATTTCTAGGACAGTTTTATCATTAAATTTAAATTACTATAATATAATTTTTTAGTGTCAGTAAAATGTTATTTTAAAAAATTGAAAGGACTATAATGAGAATATTTTTATCACTTGCCCAGAAAATGTTGAGAATGTACTAGACTATTTATGGTAACTGTGCTTTTACTACAAAGGCATTAATTTCATTTTATTTTTAGTTTGCTTGCCATTTACTTTCAAGAGTGTCTTTTCAGTATGTTAGATTCAAAGGAAAGAATCCAATTCATTTGGATTTAAAATTTTTATAACACCGTTAGATATTGATAGCAGATCTAATGGCAGCAATTCCTGATACAAACTTTTACCATTTACCTCCCAGCTAAGCAATAGACTGCGCATGCTCCTCACTTTGCGTTTGATGACAAGACCCCACAACATTTCACATTTTTGACACATAGTTGCACAAAGCTCTATCATATTCATTACCTCGCTGAACCCTCAAAACCAGTGCTGTGAGCAGGTATTATTTTCCACACTTAAATGTAAGAAAATTGTACTCACGAAAATAATGATTTGACGGCTGACCCAAAGTCAGTGTCAGAGATAGGACTTAAATCCATTTTCCCTTACTTTTACTCCAGGGCTCTTTCCACATCATTAAGTCATCTCCTGCTTTGTTTAACAAACCTGCTGAGGGAAGGAGCTAGTGCTTTTAACATACTGCCTTGAAACATCTGGTGTTCACTGTTAGAGTGTGTTTTAAGTACATCCATGCATTGCCTAATTCAGTCCTTACAACATAAATAAAATGGGCAATATTTCTCTATTTTGCAAACAAGGAAACATGGAGCTTAAGAAAGTTGCCCATGAGTGCATAGCCAATAAATTTAATCAGTGGGTTTCACTCTGGACCTGCTGCCTCCAGAAACTGCACGCTCAACCACCATCCTCTGTGGACTCTTAAATTACAATAAAACGTTAAAATTTTTCTCAGGAATAATAGAGTCTAGTGTGAACTTCTTAATAACACCTATAGCAATAAGAATTTAATAGCCATCATCTTGCATTGTCTAAAGAGAATGGCTCCTCACTGAGTAATGCAGAGATGTGTACTTGCTTAGAAACTCTCACTTCTAGTATAGGTTAGCAACAGGAATTGACATGTTGGGCACTACAGCAATATGGCATCTGCACACCGCACTAGCAGTCATCTCCCCAGAGACTCACCAACTCAAACAGCTATTGTCACAACTGATTACTTCCATATAAACTAAGAGAACTGTGTTGGAATCCATAATGCCTAGCTTTAAGAAAAAGGTTATTTCCACAAAGGTGATGATTTTGATACAAACACTTGGGAATTTCAGTCATTTAATCAAATATACCAAAATTATGGAACATTTGTTATGTTCAAGGGTTATGCCAGGTAGCAGGATAATGTCTTTGGGAAGCTTACCAGTTAATGAAGGAAATACATTTGAGCACAGATACGGACATTTGGTATGAAGAAATCAAGGAAGACTTGGCAGAGATAATAGCATGAGAACTAGTGTTTGGATAAAAGAGAAGAAGAAACAAGTTGTGGTGGCTGACATAATTGTATGTGGATTCTCGAGGAAATGCCTCAGACTCTCCAGAATTTACTCTGTCCGGCAGTAGGGGCTTTATATGTTTGAGAGAGTAAAGTTTATCTGTTCTAAAGCATCCTGCATTTGAGAAAATTATTACCACCCTGATATTTGGTGAAGAAAACTTGATTTTACCCATTCTTTCCTCTCTGGATGTAAATTTACCACCTTAAGAAAAGTCTTTCTCGTCTAAAAGAATCAGTTTCTTATACTGTTTGTGAGGATGAAACATTCATTTTGATTACTGTTAAGTCAATAGAAATTCAGAACGAATTTCTCTGACTTTTATATTGCTCATTAAAGTGGGAGTTCAAGGGCAATGTAGATGAAAATGCCAGATTATTTCTTTAAGAAATTTTTGTTCAGTGACTCTTTGAGGTCCGCAGCAGGTTCAGTAGTTCTTCCTTTTATTAATATCACAAGAGAGAACCTACTTGCTGAAATGCATTTCCCTTTTAAAAATTATAGTGGAGGTATTTCCCAAGAGGAATTTCCAAATAAAATAAATGATACCACAAGAAGACTGTGGAGACTTGTATCAGCACTATGAAGAAGAAAACATTGTACTTAGTTTTGTAATGTTTCTTCTTCTCTTTCTTTTCTTTTTTTTTTCTTTCTTTCATTGTAATTTGGTACAGGGTCTTGCTGCACAACTCAGACTCAATGATTCTCCTGTCTTAGCCTTCCTAGCACTAGGATTACAGGCATGTGCCACCACACCCAGTTTTGGTGGCCAGCATGGCTCGGGGCCAGCACAGCATGTAGTACTGGGCATCAAACATGGACTCCTGCCCTTACCAGGCAAGCACTTAGACTGCAAAGCTATCTCTCCAGCACCTTATATTACTCTTAGTTCCTTCTTATGAAGTATCTTGATCACATCAAGCAGCTTAACCCTGATATCTTATTCAAATGCCTGGGGCCTCTGAGAAATAAAGGCAAAAAGCCTATATTGTTTGTGTAAATATATCCCCTTTGTAATTTTTTCATACAATCAGTGGTCCACTAGATTTAATTTAGCAATTGATGTATTTTGACAAATGAAGTTCAGCTTGGCATGCTGTCAGTGTACTAAGTGAAAACTCTAGCTCCTGCAATATGCCCATATTCACCTTTGTGGAATTTAGAGAGTCAATATTATATGCATTTGACTGTGTATTTGACTCCTGCAACTTTTCACTAGTAATTTCATCAAAGGAACATATTTTAGTTTATGCACATGTTTGTACTTTATGTAAAGCACTGAGTTACACAGGAGCTAAAGATCTTGAAATGAATAGCATGTTCTCTTCCTGCTGAAAGCTTAAAATCACTATATATATATATATAAGAGAACATGCTATTCATATATATATATCTTTAAATAAATAGCCCTGGGGCCAGGGAAATAGATCAGTAGAATAAGCACTTGCCTGGCAAGTGCAAAGGCCTGGGTTCAGTCCATAGTTCCACCAAAATAAATGAATAAATAGCTATGTAGAATGTGTTCATACATAGGGAGGAAACCCAATCTGAAAAAAACACTGCAGTAAAAGAATTTATAACTGCTTCTAAAGAAGACATTCATAAAAAAAATAGAGGAGATTAGAAAAATGACAGATTCCTTGAATGAGCA
>NW_004524664.1:11098740-11104147 GCF_000260255.1 Octodon degus | reverse complement strand
CTCAGGACATATGAGATCTTGTACTGTAACATCATGTAACTTGGCAGTGTCCCAAATTTTCTGAACAAGGAGATTGTGGGGCCAAAGAGGAAAGTGATTGATGATGTAGAGTGTGCCTAAGGAGAGTCACATGGAGAGAAAACATTCTCTCAAGCTTTCTCAGTGAGCACAATGGCCAGGCAATGGCCATGACTCATCCACATGGCTGATACTGGCAAAGAATCTACAATCTGAGGTACAGGATCTCAGGATAAATTCTGAGTGAATTTCACAGACTTTATCAGTCCCAAAAGCTACAACTCTTGTTGCATAGGTCCTGCTTTACCTTGGTCTTAACCATCCAGCAGAAAAGTATAAAAAGGAAATATAAGAAGTAAAGCCACGCTGTTATGCTGAACTGTAGGGTACTCAGGTCAATAATTTCTGACATTGCCAGTCAAGTGGAAGACTCAATAGTATTTTGGGCTACTGGACTCTTTTAGAATATTTTGCTTTGTTTATATACCTATAATATTCAAATAACGGAACTTAACAAAAAAAGGGTATACAGATATATGTCCATTTTGTATCTGTGTATTCAGAGTGGTTGGGATAGATATATAGTTACATTCTTTTAATGAATAGAGGGATTTTTTTCTAATAGTGTTTGTAAATAGGATAACATGTCCGCATCTTGTACAGCAATTAACCACTAGGAACTATGTATGCAATGTGTTAATTATTGAATCTGTCCTACCAATTTGATTTGAAACTGTCTCATTGCTATTTTTTTATTAATAGAATTATGAGAAAAAAGAATGTGTTCATAATGTAGAAAAGTTATGATAAAAACAACACATTCTTTTTAGTATATAAATGGTTATGAGAGCCAAACATGGGCATTATTTTTTTTCTGACTGACATAATCTGAGATATATGTAAGATGAATTTGCATTTGAGCTAAGAATTGAGTTATGCATAAGATGCTCAGAACTAGAGAGAGGAAATTTTGGTAGACTAAAAAAAATGTATGAACCTATCAAAAAAATTGAAAAATAATGGATGCCACTATGGCTGGAATACAGATATGAACTGATCTGTTGAGAGAGTGTAGTGAAAGATTCATTGAATACTAATTATAAGTATGTTTTAAACTATAGTAAATGTTTAGATTGGGGCTTGCCAGATAACTCAGTGGATTAAAGTGCCTGCTTAGGCAGATGCAGGGGAGAGGGCTTCGATCCCCAGCCTGCAGTGCCGACCCCTCCCCCGGGTCAGTGAGACAGTGATTGAAAGTAGGTGTGGATGGTGTTCACCTGTAATAACTGCACTTGGGATGCTGAAAAGCAGGAAGGATCACTACAAGTCTGATCTGTGTAGTGAGACCCTATAGACCCTGTACTAAATACATAAAAATAATAACAAATGTTTAGATTATATTGTGTAAATGGTGGTAAACAACAAAGTTTGAAACTAATGCTGTAGGCTGGGACAAGCTACTTAGAATAAGCTTTGTAATTTACAGCTACCATTGATATGTGCCCAGGATTGAACCCCTTTTTCAATATTGTCTCACTTTCTGTACAGTTTTATTCTGTGATTTCATAGTCCTACAGTCAACTGTGGTCTGAAAATAAATGCTAAATGGGAAATTCAATTAATATACAACTTACAACTTTTAAATTGCTGTTTAGGGCTGTGGAAATAGCTCAGTGGCATAAGGGCCTACCTGGCAAGTGCAAGGTCCAGAGTTCGATCCCCAGTACCAAAAATAAATAAAAAAATTACAACTTTGTATGGTAAAATGAAATCTCATACCAGTCTTCTCAGCCCTTCCCAAGACATGAATCTAACATGTCAGTGCTATTACATGTTACATGCACATTAGTTGCTTAGTAGCTATCAAGGTTTTCAAATGAACTACTGCAGGATTGTAGTGGTTGTGTTCAAGTAATGATTATTTTATTTAATGTTGGTCCCAAGGCACAAGAATAGCAATGATAGCAAATTTGGACATCCCAGAGAGAAATAATAAAGTGTTTCTTTTAAATGAAATAGTGAAGGGAAAGAAGAAAGAAACCAAGCCCTAAGATTGCTGAGATCTTGGTAAGAGCTAATCTTCTACCCATGAAGTTGTGAAGGAGAAGGTGAAGGTGAAGGTGAAGGTGAAGGAGAAGGAGAAGGAGAAGGAGAAGGAGAAGGAGAAGGAGAAGGAGAAGGAGAAGAAGAAGGAGAAGGAGAAGGAGAAGGAGGAGAAGGAGAAGGAGAAGGAGGAGAAGGAAAAGGAGAAAAAGGAGGGGTGCAAAAAATATTCTTGATAGTTCTGGTGTCCCACCTCAAACTGCAGATTTACAAAGAGTGCACAGGGCTCAGCCCTATTCAGCCTTTCAGGTTTGCCCTAAGAGTCTTCCCCATTAATAAGGGAAAATTTACTATAGTGTAGTGAAATATTTTAAAGCTACTTTGTCTTTGAAGTAAGGCCTGGCATCCTCAGCATTATCTTTCTTGTAACAAATATTTTTTGACAAATTTATATAAGCACAATTAAAACGTGAAATAAAATATGTTTTTACGTTATAAAATAGAAGTCTCTTCTATTCTTCCTCTTTTAGTTCAGTTCCCCAGAGGAAACTACATTTTGTCATTGAGCTCATACATCATTTACATTGATTTTTTAAACAGTAACATGAACTGATTTTTACTTGCTTCGTTCATATTGATGAACTATCATTTATTTATAAATTTTCATATTAGATATTAGGGTTGCTTTTAATTTTCTACTACTAGAGATAATGTGATAATGAATTTTTTGTGGTGGTACTCTTGAAAATCAACCTTATTTATAAAGCAGTTTTTGATTAGCGAAAAAACAGTAAGCACAGTACAGACAATTCTCATATATATTTTGATATTCCCTACTTACTCTATTATTAATATTTCACATGGGTATCTTATAGTTATTGAATAGTCATTACTTTTGAAGCCTTTAATTAATATGAATTTTCTTATTTTTTTTTTACCAAAAATCCTTTTTCCCTCCCAGATTTTATCTAAGATACCACATTACATTTAGTCATTGTCACCTTACACTCCTCTGGGCTATAACATTTTCTCAGAATTTCTTAGTTTTAATGACCTTGTCATTTTTTAGAAATGACAGGTATTCTGTAGAATGTCCCTCTTCTGAAATTTATCAAATGTTGTCTCAGTATTTGAATGGGGTTATGTGTTTTAGGAATAGAGATGACAGAAGTAAAGTGTCATTTCCATGCATTTTATCACTAGTACATTTTAGGAACATGACAGCATTTTCACTGTGCACCTGCCTGTGGTCAGATTTCTTCACTGTGAAGTCACTGTTTCTTTTTTCTCCTCTTTTTTGTACTATTCTTTTGGGAAAAGAATCACAGTTAAGGATTTAGATGTTATTTTCTAGTTTCTTGAGTGTGTACTAGCTATATAAATGATGTGAAATTCTGCATGGGAGATTTGTGTCTTCTCCATTATTTATTTATTTAATGATACTTTTCTGTCTACATGGACCCCTAGATATACCATAATCCAATAAGACTTTATTCTGTTACTCAAATTATTCCAACTTTGGCTGTTGGTTTCTGTATCCTTTTAACATTTTCCATCAATGTTTATTTTACTATTACTTTTTTTTTCTACTATCTTACTTTCTATTTCCTGGCTCTGCAAAATTCCCCAAACTCATAATTTACATGCTCCAGAACTTAAATCACCTGTTTTTTCAAAGAGCACTAGTTCTTTTATTTGAGAATACTATTATCCAAGAATTTAGAGTTAGGCATGCTTATTGTGTTGGATGTTATTGTTTCTAGGCACGACCTCCTGAAAAACAGAGAAGTGTGTGCGTGTGTAATAAACTGTACATATGTACCTATCTATAATATTTTATATGTAACTGTATACTTCTATGAAGCTATATATGAATTCATATTGTTGTGGCTAACTTTATTATTACCTGGCTGATCCTAGACTCCTATCATTGTTTATCTGTAAATTCCTACTTGTACTGTCTTCCATCCATCCATTCACCTAGCTGCTGAGTTTTATATACATATGCAGCAGAATCAAAAATTGAACCATTGTTATGGGAAAAGTATTATCAGCTAGAGTACCATGTTTAATATGAGACTGCCTCCACTCACTTCTGCAATTAATTAGCCATTTTTACCCTGCTGTCTCCAATGAAGTTATATTGTACCTTTGTAATATAGTTAGGTTTTCAATGACATAGTCTACATTCTATCTTGGAGTGAATGTGTATTGCAAACTTTGCCATAACTACTTTAAGAACTAAAAGAAAGGTAAAGACACAGTAATACAGAGAATAAATAAGGATACAATTTTGTACATTGACAAATATCACTGTTAGTTTAATGTAATGGGCATGAATGTAGTGCTCTATCCAATGACAGCAGAATACACCCTCTTCTCATTTCATGTAGAATATTCATTAAGTAGTAAGCTCTTTTCTAGGCCATAAAATTTACCATGACAAATTTAAAGAAGTAGGAATCACTTTAAATAATTTTTCCAAAAGAATTAAAGATAAATAAATGAAACATATACATGAAAGAAAAAGTGAAACAGAGGAAAGATGTTAAAATGTTAATATCCAAAAAATAAAAGTTCCAGAAACAATGAAAAGTAAAGGCTAGAAAAAATCTCAAGAATATTTTATTTCAATATGTCTTACAATTTTTGTTTTATTTGAATATGAAAGAATTCAAATTGAGGGCCGGGGAGATGGCTCAGTGGAATAAGTGCTTCCCTGGCAAGCATAAGGGCTTGAGTTCAATCCCCAGTTCCGCCAAAAAATAAATAAATAAATAAATAAATAAATAAAAATAAGGACCAAGGCCGTGGGATCCTGAACAGACCCAGAGCACAGGCCCAGAGAGTGAGTGAGACGACCAGGGCTGCGGGATCCTGAATAGACCCAGAGCACAGGCCTGGAGAGTGAGTGAGACGACCAAGGCCACGGGGACCTGAACAGACCCAGAGCGCAGTCCCGGTGAGTGAGTGAAATGACCGAAGCCACGGGATCCTGAATAGACCCAGAGGGCAGGCCCAGCACAGAACCCTTCAGCAGAACTCCCTGCAAAGAGGCTGGAGGTAAGACCCACCCAGCTAATTCAGGAGCAGAACATCTTGCCAGAGAGACACAAAGGGCTCAACTCTAATGCCTGCAGCAGAAAGAAGTGGAGCACAGCAGCCAGATCCAAGCAACACCCACCTGGAGGAGTCCGAACTTTGCAGATCCGGACCTGGTGCTAAGGTAGTAACTCTATCTAAACTCTACATCAAAGGTCAGAAGACAGTGGTATACAAAATGACAAAGAGAAGGAACAAAATGCAGTCTCAGGCCCCGAGTCCACCCAGTACAACTGCAGAAGAC
>NW_004524664.1:11095644-11096288 GCF_000260255.1 Octodon degus | reverse complement strand
TACACATTTTTCTCAGCTGCACATGGGTCATTTTCTAAAATAGACCACATACTGGTCCATAGGTCATGCTTAATTATATTCAAGAAAACAGAAATTATCCCTTGCATATTATCTGACCACAGTGAAATGAAACTGGAAATAAATGACAAAAGAAACCAGAAAAAAACTTTAAATAAATGGAAATTAAATGACACTCTACTCAGCAACCAACGGGTCACAGATGAAATTAAACGAGAAATTCGACAATATCTACAATTGAATGAAAATTCAAGCACAACTTACCAGAATTTATGGGATACGAGGAAAGCAGTTCTCAGAAGAAAATTCATAGCTGTGAACTCACACATTGGGGAAACAGAACAGGAACAAATAAATACCCTAATGCTGCACCTTCAACAACTAGAAAAGGAAGAGCAAACCAAACACAGAGCCCAAGGATGGGAGGAAATCATAAAGATTAGAACAGAAATTAATTCAATTGAGATGAAGAAAACAATTCAAAGAATTAAAAAAGCAAAAAGCTGGTTCTTTCAAAGATTAAATAAAATAGATAAGCCCCTAGCTAACCTCATCAAAGAGAGGAAAGAAAAAATTCAAATACAAGCAATAAGGAATGAAAAGGGTGTAATTACCACAGACCCAGT
>NW_004524664.1:11080313-11095544 GCF_000260255.1 Octodon degus | reverse complement strand
TAAATAAATAAATAAATAAATAAAATAATAAAAAAATAAAAAATGAAAGAATTCAAGTTGAATGGTTTTATAAAGGGCAAAACGGAAGGAAAGGCCTATATCTGGAAATATTATTGTGTATTTTAAGACATCAGAGACGAAAAATATAAGCAGAATATTTCAGTCATAGAAAAGAAATAGGAATTAAATTGGTATCATATTTCTCACCAGTTATACTAGATGCATTAAGGCAATACACTGTTTTTAAAATGAACTTTATGGAGGTTTATATCTTGCTCAACTATTAAATAGAAGTTGAAACAATTTTCGCTTTACAGCTCCAAATATGCTTTGAACATATTGCTGTAGTCAAGATCCACTGTAAGGAATATTATTTAATGATTAATAGAAATGAGCTAGAACACCATGAAAAACGTGGATGAACTTTAAATGGATATTGCCAAGTGTACAAGCCAGTCTGAAACTGCTGCATACAGTACGGTTCCAACTATGTTCCAGTCTTGGAAAGGTTAAGATGATGGGGCAGTAAAAAAAAAATTCTGTGATTTCTAAGGCTTAATGTGTACGAAGGTCAGCAATGAACAACTAGACCACAAAGAATTTTTAGGGCAGTGAGCCTCTTCTGTATGAAATTCTAGTAGTGGATGCATAACATGGTGGATTTCTTAAAATCCATGAAATGTGTGGCACGGAAAGTGAGCCATAGTAGAAACTCCAGACTTAATCATGTATCCGTATTTGTTCAAAGAGTATAAAAATTTTTCTATTAATGTGTCACTGTGTGTGGACGGGTACCCTATAACTCTCTTTTCAGTTCAACTTTTCTGTAAATGAGACTGTATATGTATTTATCTACTTACTTATTGGCCTATTAATTATTTAAAAATAGTTGGGGTTTTTTCCCTGTATTTTAGGGAGAGGTCTACAGGGTGTTTAGGGTTTCACTACTAGATCAGACTCATAGTGATCCGCCTATTTACAGCCTCCCAAGAGCTGGGAATATAGGTGTGTACCACCATGCCCAGTCTCAATTACCATCTCATTACACCCCAGGGATGGGGCTGGCATGCAGGACAGGATCAAACCTTTAGCCTCTGCACCTGCTTCCAGGCACTTTAATCTGCTGAGCTATTTGACTGGCCCCCCAAAAAAAGTCGTTCTTATAGTTAAAATAACAGAAAGAAAGAAATCCAGGAAAAATGTGAAGCGGGAATAAGAACACTATCAATAAGATTCTTTGAGGTGTGTTTGTTTGTTTGTTTGAAGTAGCCAGTAACCAAAAAAGGAAATATCCATGCAATAATATCCATGCAATGCAATCCACATCAAATCTTTCAAATATAAAATATGTAGTGATGGTCTGAGGGTTCAGCTCAGTAGCATGTGCAAAGCCCCAGTTTTAATACCAAAACAAAACAAAGTGAGATAGTGCAATGAGGTTGGAAGATGGGCAGGAGAAATACTATCACAGAATGTAAGTAGGATAGTTCTCTGTGGTCAATATCAACTCATAGAATATATAATAATATGTAATATATAGTTATATAATAATATATGTAAAATTTTAAGGGCAATTAATGCCAATATTCTCTGAAATTCATGGGAGTAACCAAGGAAGAATACAATTGAGGACATTGTTTTCAAGACGGAAGATGAAAACTTGACATGGCCAATGAAAATTGTGAAAGTAAAAAACAAAAAATAAAGAAGCACAAAGAAGGAAGGAAAGTTAAAGGAGTCAGAAGCTAAAAAATGAAAAGAAAGGAGGAAAGAAGAAGGAACAACAGAAAGTCAGGAGAGGCATAAACAGGCAGGGAATGACGAGGAGGTGAAGTTGTTCTGAGGGCTGCATGAATTAAGAGAAGCTACAGGATTCTACAAATAAATTGCTAGGTTTTCTCTAATTTCATAATTGAAAGCCAGAGGAAATATCACAAATCTATATTGTGAAAGATTTTGTAGTGTATAGACAATGACATATAAATAGGCTTTATTAAAATAGTTTAGTCAAGAGTGAATAAAAATGAGGTATTTGCAAGATAAAAAAACAAAACCAATAACTTCCAGTTTTTTCAAAATGTAACAGCTAGCAGTCACCTTAAGTATCTGGTGTGTCTATTTGTTTCAAGTACCATATTACTCTCAAATTATTGAGCAGTGTTTCTCTCTAGATATCAAAAGTGGTTTTGTGCATCAGTGCTTTAGGCACTTGACTGACAGTAAAAATTTTCTACAGTGATTCAAATGCCTTTTCAAAGTGGATGAATAGAAGCAAAGTATTCAGTGAGATGAGTATGAAGTTATTATTTAGTGGAGAAATGAGTTAAACAATTGTCTTTGGTTGTTTTTATTTCATTTATAACCTGATATTTCCAGAAGAAAACTAGAGCTTTTTTGAGGCAATTATTCAAATAACTGTCTAAACCATAATAGTTCTGTGCATTTGAGAGTTTCATTTTATATGAATTGCATAACATGGTTCCTTACATGAATTCAGTTTCTTATATTCCTATTCACTGAATCCCCTCAGTTTATTTCACTAATGTGGATGTAGGTTAAATTGCTTTTGGTTCATGACTGGACTGTGTACAAACTGAAAGGCAAAAATTGGTCAGCATCAAGTTGTTAATGGGACCCAACCACAGAAATTATCAAAACCCCTAAATTGTACAAAAATATAAGACACTCATTTCCTATGATTAACATGGATATAGGACTAGTTATTATTTGCAAAATTTTATATTATCTCTATATGCTGATAAAATTATTTTTATTTCCTTCTTGTAAACTCCAGAAACACTGGTAATGCCCCCCCAGTTCTACGTGGCTAATATCTAGAACCATTGAGTGCAGTGATTCCTTACTCCTGTGAGTGGGTTACATTACATAGCTCAGGGAGATTATCTAGGTGAGCCAAATCAAATTACATGATCTATTAAAGCAGAGAATATTCTTGTGCTAGTGACAGAAGAGGAAAGCAGAAGGTAAGTCAGAGTGGACTTCACAAGCCTTTTATGTTGTTCCTCAGTACTATGGATGGAATGCAGGGCCTTCACACTGAGCTACATACCCAGTCCTTTATAATTTGTGCTTTGCGATAAGGTCTTACTAAGTTACTCAGTTTCCCAGGCTTGACTTGAACCTGCAATCTTCCTTCCTAGGTATCCAGAGTGCTAACATTTGTGTGTGTGTGTGTGTGTGTGTGTGTGTGTGTGTGTGTGTGACACCATCTACCTACTTGACAGGCTGTTGCTGCTTTGAAGGTGGAAGAGCTACATGAGAAGGATTGTGGGCAGCTGGGGCAATGGTTGATAGCTGACACACAGCAAAAAGACTGGAGTGTGGACTTGGAGGTCCAGGGAGTTGTGATCTGCCAACAACTTGAAGGAAGGGAATTTTGCCCATTGTTTTGGAAAAGACTCCAGCAAGTCATCAGCCTGATTTTGAGCTTGTGGTATACCAAGTGGACCCAACTGGGTTTGTTAGGGCTTCTAACCTTGAGAATAATAAAATAATACACAAGTGTCATATTAAGCTGCTAAGGTTTGGGTGATATGTGGCATAACCATAGCATCCAACAGAAATAGACCTTCATGGTCTCAGGTATCAATGACTCTCAAATCTAGAGCTTGATATTTTAGTGTGCCAGGTCATTTCCCTTCACATTTCATCAATATTACTTGTGTTTTAATGTAAATAAATAGTTACTCTCAGACATTAAACAAAGCACCATAAATAACTTCAACTTTCAGTTGTAAATATATGAGAAAATCCTCCATAGCATTAGTCATTAAGAAGTGCCAACTAAAACTACAATGATACTGTCTTATCCCAGTTAGATAGGGCTATTATAAAATTAAAAATTAAAAATTAAAAATGTTGGTAATAATGTAGAGAAAAAAACAAGTCTTATTCAGTACTGATGGAATGTAAATCAGTACAAACATTTTAGAGGACAGTATGGAGTTTCTCCAAAGAAATGAAAATAGATATACCATATGATCTTGCTGTTTTGGTGGCCCCCTTCCAGGTATCTATCAAAGGAAATAAAATCAGCGCACTGAAGATATACCTGTATGTCTGTGCTTATTTGGCACTATTCAAATAGTGGAATAAGCTTCCAAGAACATTAACATGAGTGGGTAAACTATGATGCATATACATACACAGTGGAATGTTATTGAGTCAAAAGTTAAAATGAAATCCTGTCATTTGAGCAAAATGGTTGGAGCTGGAAATTTTTATATTTGATGAAATAAACCAGCACAAAAGACAAGTACTACATGTTCTCTCTCATATTAAAGCTGTAAACAGTGTTTACCTGAATGTACAACAGTGATTTTAAAAAAACAGTAATTAATAGAAGTTGGGAAGATGGGGAATGGGGTGTTGGAGGGAAGAAAGAATGGGGGAAGTTGGATTTGAGCGATATAGATTTCTGCATATGTGGAAATACCACATTGAACCTCATAAATATGTGCAATTAATAATGTTAATAGAAAACATAATGTTAAAAGTTCAGTTATTAAGATATACAAAGCACAAATTTATCCCATAAGTGATTTTGTAAATCTAACTTGCTAAATTCATGTAGCAGGAAACAAAGCTATAACTCGATGCTAAGATGAAGGATTTCCTAGGCAATGACCTTTTCACTCAAGCCTCACTGGCTCTGACCTTCATATTTTAATTGACCAGACAAATAATCCCAACTCCTCAATCTTGTTTGATTATGTGGTTAATTCCACTCAGAATCCTCTTTAAATGTCTACTAAGGGAGGTGCATTAACTGTATTCCAAAAGCAATATTACAATTTGGGTCTCTCTAATAATGCCATAAAATACCAGAGAAAGCTTACATTGAATGGATAATTAAATGAAGCCCACAGTAAATAAACAGCTTTCCCAGGAGCCCACTCCACAACTGCGAAAAGAGAAATCCAAAGAAATTCAATTATTCATCTAAATGTCCTCAGCCACTCCATGGCACAGTCGGAACTGCAATCCAGGCCTCTTGGTTCCCTACACTTTTGTGCACTGAGTTGTGCCAACGTGGCAGTTCCACAGGGATTGTTGGCTTAGATTAGTTTGAGGAATAAAATATATCCCCATTCTGCTGGCGGGGATGTCCAAGACTTATAGCTAGGCTGTGGTATCCTCTGAGGGTGCAACTTTTTAGAGATATTTTAACATCAGTTTGCCTCCTAGAAATATGTTGAAATTGGCTAGAAGGCAAGTTTATGGCACTATGAACATGAAGAAGGATAATATATGCCTGTAATGACTCCATCCATGCCCAATACAGGTGACTGAACTGAAATTTATTCCAGGCCCAACCCATGTAGGAATTAGCAAAAACTACCAGGAGATGTGATACATGATGAAAGATCAGAAGGGCACCAGGAAGAAAGCCTCTCATTTGCATCAGGATGGTTGAAACCAGCATATTTCAGTTGGTGGTGTTTCATCCTTTTGGCAATTTTGAAGAACAGGTCTATTGCTTGAGCCCACTTGAACCGTTAAGATGTGAAGTTTTGTTTTTTGTTTTTTGTTTTTTTTTTCTTTTTGTGATGAATGGGCTGCTTGGCAAAGATGAATGTCAGCTTGCTGTTGTTCTTCCACGTAGCACGGCATGCTTTCCCAGAATGGAGGAAACATGCCTTTTTGAAGCTAGTTTAAACTCAGATCTTTTTCCCACTGACTCTGAGATGCATTGAAGGCCAGACTCCAGGGAGCTGTTACACTTGTATAACTATTCTCTTCACATGTTTTTGGGAATTTGAAACAAGTTTAATTGTAAGAGAATTAGAAGAAAACACTTCTTTATCTTCACTGCTAAGAAAAATATATGCTTTGTTGGGAACTTGATTCCTTGTAAGCTTTGATCTACATAGTTTAGTTTCTCAGTGTGGATATTTTACATATTAAGTGTTTTCTTGTTTAAAATATTATATACATATTTATATAAGCAGTGAGGGCATGCTTATGTATTATTAATATATAGATACTTCAGCAATTAAGAGAAAATTGGAAATATTATCAATGACCTTCAAGTATTTTCACTGAAATATTTACATTAGAAGAAGTCACAGTATGTGTTTAGAAACAACTAACCAGAGCAGGCCAGGTTCATCATTTGTATGGTACTAATTAACCTCAGTATTAAAGAGAAGAGAAACTTGTGCTAATTTTCTACAAAATTGCTTAAGCCTTGAGAGATACCTTTTTTCTTTCTGTGACTCAGAGTGCCAGAACAATCTGTAATACCAGGTGTCATTTGTTTCTGTTATTTTCCTTTCCTTTCATCATGTCAGAGAAGCACTGACAATATGCAGTCATCCTTGCTTCCTCCTCTTTTATTCATGTATAATCGAATACCTGGCAGGGTATTTTCTATGCAAGGTATACTGTGTTAAGCAGATGGCTCAAGATTAGCCAGATCTGCTAATGCCTTTCAGTTCTGGTTAATTCAAGGGTTCTCATGTAATCTGAAGATGATAGGCACAGGCTGCATCAGATTCTCAAGAAATTCATAGTGGTAATGTGACCATTGAAGATCCCAATTATTGTCTAGAACTTGCATAGGAGCCAAATAGTCCTGACTCTTACATTATTTTCTTACCCAACCATTTTATTTGCTTTTCTTTTCTCTATCAAATAAAATTTGGCCTACTGATCTTAAGGTGTCTTTTATTCCTATAATGGTTAACCTTGCATTCATTCATTCAATAAATCTATAAATCATATTTATAGTTTAATTCTATATTAAATACCTTTATAGTACTAAGGACTCAGATAGTGAATAAAACAGGGTCAATTATTCTGCTAAAACTAAGAAAACAATAAAGTAATAATTATAGAATATAAATTGCTAAACTCTAAAGAGCAAAGCAAAACAGGAAGAGGACAAAAGATTTTTCAGGGAGGGGACATTGAAAGCAACTCAGTGGTTTAGGTGTAGCTCATTGAAATGGTGATATTTGAGCAAAATTGTAAAGGGAGTGAATCAATGAGGATGCAGATGTATAGAAAAGAACAATTTCAGCAGAGGCAGTCAACAGTGCCAAAGCCTTCAGATCAAAGTAGGCCAGGTATACTGAAGGACTGCAACCAATTTGGTCACAATAAATTGAGTATAGGAAAAGGCCACAAGAGGTGAAGTCAAAGCTAGAAGGCAGTAAGGGACTAGATGAATTTTGTAGCTCCTTGAATGAAAAACGAGGGAAGCATTCAAGGGTTTCAGTACAGACCCAGCATGATTTGGCCTAAGAATTTAAGTAGGCACTTAAAGGTAGGTCCTGTGGAGCAAAAGATGGTGGGAGAGGGCAGTGGTAGAAAGAGTCCAGTCAGGAGAGAATTGTACCAGTTCAGGGAAGAGTCGATGGATTGAGGTGGTAGCAGTTAACATTATGAGAAGTAGCCAAATTATGATTATTCTGGTAAGCAAACAAAAAATATTTACAATGGTTCAGATATGGCATCTGATCCAAAAAGAGGAGGCAGAAAACCCCTTGTAATAGTAGTACCCACTAGATCTTGCTGTTATATGTAATGCATCTGGTGTAATTGTTCAATTTGGGATTTGGTATGGACCCAAAACTGTTTTCAGAAGAGTCCGTTCTCCTAATACATTAAGTTCTAATGTAAGCACAGTAAATTCTAATGTAAGTAGGAATCTTAAAATAACCTGGGTATACATTAAACTGTAAGGGTCCTCCAGAGTCTCATGCGTTCAAGCATTGTTCCCAGGTTGAAGTTATTGAGACATTTGGGAAATTTAAGGGGAAGTTTGAGGTTTCTGGGCTGTGCCCTTAATGAAGACCCAGCGGGTCCCTCTTCCTGTGTTTTTGCTTCTGACCATGAGCTGAGTGGTTTTGTTCTGTGGAGGACCCCCTGGGTGATTCTCCTTGAAAGAGGAGCAGTTGTCTCCATTTTGGCTGAGCCTGACCCTATTTCCATGTATTGATATATACAGAGCTGGCTAGGACTTTTCCTTATCTCTTCAATTGGCTTTAAGCAATGCATATTGGACTAGCCAAGGTGCTACTGTTAGTCTTTGAAGATGGCAGATGTGTTTCCATGGAACCCCCACCTGCTGCTCACTAGCATGGGCTGGGCTGAGACAGAAGGAAGAGGTAATTCTCTGTTCTGTTAGCTGGAATCGAGCCTCTAGATAGAGGTTGTGACTTCCTGGGGCTTGCAAGATCACACAAGATCACACAGCAGAAGCACTGACCCCAAAAAATTAGATACTATCTCAATTGTATGATGCAGATTACTCTTGCTTACCCTTGTCTCTGCATATTGCAGAGGTAAGTGCAGACCTCCTACCTAACCCAGCTTGTGGCATTCACCTACTTTGTGCCATTCTCACAGTCACTCATCCTCAAGCCACTTCTTGAGTGAATAAAACCCGGTTTTAGCCCTGGGTCAAGGCCTTTGTTACAGATAGCAATCATCATGGCTGGACTTAGGACCCCTGGGCTCACAAAATTACAAATATGCCTTATTTTCTTTATTTCTCTGCATGTTGTACTGGAAATGGTAGATTGGAATTAATTTAATGGGATTCCAAAAATTATCCATGGGATTATAAATATAAACTTTCCAGACTAAGATGAGGACCAGAAAGGGCTCTATGTTCCATTTTCGTCCCCTCATCCCCCTTTACTGCTTTGCTACACTCCTAAAAACAGCTGTACTAACTTGAACTAAAGTTTCCAAAAATCTGAGCAAAATACATAAATAGACAAAACCAAGACATTTTTTTATAGTGATGGAAAATTGCCTAACACAAACCCATAACCAGTGAAAGTAAAGAGACTGCTCTGGTCCCTTTTGGGCCTACTTGCTGTGTTCTAGGGAGTCCCTCTAGTGGCACTCCTTGGACTGAAACTTGATACTGGGTTCTACAAATCAAGATGTTAGTTCTTACTTTAGGCTGCTTACATAAGATCTTATTCATAGTTTACAGATTTGCTTAAATACCTGATTTTTTTAAAGCTGATTTTCATTCAAGTTTTTGTCTTAGTGAGAAATGAGTTATACCAACAGTGAAGGCCTCATTACTTACAGGGAAGTCGATGCCTGTGTGGTGCCCGCACTTACCTGCTCACACTGTAGCTCTCTCCTGCCCTTCATAGAGGTATCAGCATTCTTTTGCATTTTCTCCTGCCTACTGTTTGATGGCAAGAGTCAACATTTCCTCCACATTCCTGACAGAAAGGGTGGTAACCTTTCCTTGGAAGATACTCACCTACTGCTCAGTCTGAGCTGAAACCAGATTCTCTCATTGACCTGTATATCTGCTTTCCTAGGTACAGTCATGGAACAACTTTCTTGCAACATTGTCTTGGCATTTAATCTTAATTATTTTGCATACTAAGTTTGAGGATTATATATCATTTAATATTTTCTGTTGTCACATGAAAGGAATTGGTGTAAGACAATTACAGTTACAGAGTTTAACATGTAGTTTCCTAAAAGAGAACAAAACAAATGTTTGTATATGATCCCATAAAACAACTCCCTAGATTGTTCTTCAACTCCATGGGGAAGACTGGCAGGGAAGATTTATAGTATATTCTTCTCACATCTTTTTCTCATCCCTTTTCCATTAACTTTTCTATATCTAGAAACAGGGCATTGAAGAAAGGTAATATGTGATGTTCCTGCTTTCTTTAAGTCATCTGTTAACTTCATGTAACTGAAATATATACCTGTTATGGTACTGTAAAATTTAATCCTCATATTGCATGGTAGAAAAGAATGATCTATTTTATCATTCCTTAGTTTTCCTTTTTACTTAAAATATCAATCAACTGAATTGGGTTTTTTGCTTTGTTTTCTCCTTGATATCAGTGATTTACTTCTTCCATTATATGTGTTCTATCATCAATTTTATTTGAAAATAATTTACCTCTGATCATTAATATGCTTTTATGACATTGTTAGGTATGTTTAGTGTTATTTTCATAAAGTGACAATCATCAGAATTAGGGGAACTATATTTGTTATTTTATTTTCCAGGACTCAATATATCAAATCTGAAGTTCTATATAGGTGATGGTGAACCTTTTTGAAGCAAGCGTCCAACCTTCAATCTAAACCCTACCTTTTATTTCATAGTACCAATGTACACTACAAATAAGCCTGAATATTGAGGAGGTTTTAGTTTAGAAGAATAAAACTCATATATTAACCTATTTTGTTCTAAAAGAAAAACAAATAATGTGCATGCTATGTGTTCACCACCAGTGCCTTATAATGTTTTAGAAGTAGGGCAGAAATTATTTGCTACTGGAAGCTGAATGTTCAGCTTTGTCTCCCCTTTATTCAGTTAGATTTTTAGTGCCTGCATTAAAACAGTACTATAAGCTAAACATGGAGATGCAATCTTCTAAATCACTGATTAGCTCCCCTATGGTACTAGGAAACTGAGATACAATGCCTAGTGGCAAATGGTGATCAAATTACATGTAAAAATTGTCTAGAGGTGGCAAATCTCCATACCTCTTAACCGTCTATATCATTAAATTAGTGAAGAAAAGATGAGTCTCCTGTGGCCCTCATGCACTGCTTTTTCTTCTGTAATTATTAAATTATAGATATCCATAAGCATTCCAAAATCCCATCTTCTTGTACCAACAAACAGTTTAACAAGCCTAAACTTTTATCACATCCTTTAACATTTAGCATCTGTCCACACACCCATGTTCAAGCCTGAAAGCAAACAAATGGCAGATATAGATTCTATGATTAACACATCAATCTCCAGCCTATTCTGTGGTTACATATTCAGCAAAATGTCAGAATGTTGAAAATCACAAACCTAAATCCCTTTATGAGATACTCCTTTTAAACCTCCTCTTTTCCATAGCTGCCTCCTGTCACTTTTGCCAGTATTTTTTTTTCTTAATAATAATGGTGGGCCTTGGTCAAAATCATATATCACCCACATTCTTTGCCATGGCAACAAAGTGATACCTATGGACAGTTCTGAATGTGACTCACCATCTTCCTCTAGAGTGGGAAGAGGATGAGCTATGGTATCTCAGTGAGCTTCTCTCCTTTCTAGTATATATATCTGATGCCCAAAATGAAGGAAGGAAAGGTTTATTTAGCTCACAGTTACTGGAGGTTTCAGTCCATACTCAGCTGGCTCCAAACTAGAGTGGTACATGGCAGAGAGCAACCGGTTCATGGTGGTGGCAAAAAGCAGAGAGCAAAAGGGAATAATAACAGCCACAGTGGCAACAGAAGGGAAATCTGACTCCCTTAAGTTGCATTCAGTACATCTGCCCCAGGCTGGGACTAGTACTCACACCCATAATCCCAGCCGCACTCACACCCATGATCCCAGTGGATCACGAATTAATTACAAATTCTAGAAGTCTTTTCCATATTGAGGATTTCAGAGAACAAATACACACCAACCATAACATGTAGTTTCCTTACTTTATGCCGTTCATATTTGGAAGCCAAGAAAATTTACCTCCATGTAGCTAAAAGACATGAAATTATCTTGCCTCTCTATTTTGTTTATCAGTTGTGCTGACTTTTAGATCCAAGAGCTTGTGTTTTCTGAATGAACTCTGAAAATCTACACCAGCTAGCATAGAATTCTGTTGGTTTCCTATGTGGAAACAAAAATGCATGGGTAAAGTTTTCAGAAATGAAATATTTATACATTTCAAGCAAGAGCCATACTAGGAAAAACACCTGGTGGGCAAGTAGTAGAAATGTATGCAAAGCTACAGTGTCTTTCCAGAGTATGTTCTCTTCTTGATTCTTGACCAACAGGCTTAGCTTTGGAGGAAGGAAGGAGTTTCCATTGGAAGTACGCAAACCTTTGCTTTGTGTAATACTATAAATTCTCAAACTTAAACTATTCCTCAGCAGTTTTGTTGAAACTGCTGAGTGGTAGTCGGTCATTAGTGATAGCCATATTCATGAGGTCTGAGCAGCGCCTGGACAGCCAGACATCTGTGAGAAGGAAGCTTTGTGTAGCAAAATGGGAATCAGTCTCACACCTGAATGGGAGAGTTGTCGGTGACAATTAGGGACCTGGTGATAACACGGGTAAGGTAGGAATTGCTAGCTGTAGGTGGAGTTTCAGGTATGGTAGACATCTCAGGAGAGACTATGAAGAATTGCTCCATAAGAATATCACCTTTGTGAGAATTGAAATGAGGCCTGAAGGCAAGGTGTAGTTCAGCTACTTAAGGCATGTTAGATTGAAGTAAGCAAAAGAAGAGAATTTCCTGATTTAAGTTTCTGGCTATTTGTATATAAATTATAAATAAATAATTTTAAGAAACTAAATATGGAAAATTGAGGCCTTTCTTGTAAGGTTCAGCTTCCTTCTCTGGAAAATGAGACTAACAAGGCTCACTTTTGAGAGTTGTTGCTGGGATTGAATGAGACAATATATGGCAAGTACCTGATTCCATGTTTCTGTGTTTCCACTTAGCACAGACCCAAGACCATTAGTACACTGTGAAGATAATATTTAGGGTGTGTGTAGGAGAGAACTTCTTGGCCTTTTGCAGTTTATTTTTTTTTTTTGAATGTGAGACATTTTCCCTATTCACTAAAGCATCCATCACAGAGAGCTGACTTAGGATTGTTACTGAAGAAATGCAAACAGAAAGAGAAAGAGATGAAATCCAGCCGCTAGCATTCCTAATGGGAATTTCCAGAGCATGGTTAGACAGAAGACTTGAAAGCCAGACTGTCAACAGAAGAAAGGCTTTATTAAAATCACTCTCAAGATACAGGGTGTATAAACTGGAGTTTTACATAAGGGAGGTCCTGCTTAGAGCAAAGGAGAAATGAAGGAAATTTCATCCCTTTTGATCTGCGGAAAATGAGAAGAGACAAAGATAAGAAAGGCAGAACAGTCTTCCTTCTGAAGATTTTATCCAGCAATTAAACAGTATTTTGTATTATTTAAGAGAAATGCCAGAAGCAAGGAGAGGGAAGCATCTTACTGACTGAGGGCAGGGAGGAGGGCCATTAGATTGGACCCAGTGCTTGGTGCAAGTAGGAACACAGAGCAACAGAGCTTAGCTTCTTAAGCAGGCCTACTAGTGGTTGGGGCACAGTGGGGATGGGAAAGTTCCTGCGTGCTTCATATCAGGGTGCATAGGTGGTTCTTGCTATACTGTGCCAGTGGAAATAAGGAAGCTGAATCCTGCAGATAGAACCACCTCACCCCTGCCCTGATGAAGCTGTAAGAGCTGGGCCACCAGCCTCCAGCATCACATCCCAGGTGCCTCTCAGACACAACCCCACAAGAAATATCCCTGGGCCCCTCATAGATTTGGTGACTCTAGCTTTCTACTTTTCTGTTCTCTGGACAGGCACCATTGCCCATACATTCTCTGCAGTCTTGGAGGGGAAAGGAAGAAGAAGAAATGAGAAGTGATTGCTATTACTGTGGTGATCCAAACCTATCTAATTACACTAATTTAAATTCTATCCTTAATCCATGCAAAATCGTCATCACCTACACCACACAAAAGATGAAGGTCAAGGGAAAGATGGGAAGGCACCAGAGGCAAAGAGAAAGAAGCAGAATCTCTGCATAGCCAATATAAAGAAGAGAAAGTTCATGATATTGTTGTGGTCACCATGACAGGAGTCACAGTAAAACCTAGATGAGGGCAGTATACTCTCAGACCTCATATTACGCTTTTCTTTCACAACTCACCATGCAAAAGCCCTGGTGTAAAATGGTGTGTGCCAGAGCAACAAGACACATCTGCCTGGGCACCACCTGTCTGTACTCCAGATGGTTGGAGGTGCTGGAAGAGTCACATGATGCTTACAAGGGGATAGATAGGAGAAGAAATTTCCAAGGTTAGCTGGAGCGAGGAGGCACAAGGAATCTTACCTGATAGAACTTTTTAAAAAAAAGCATAGACTTTGAAGGCACATAGGGGAGATTTCTTTCCAAATTGTCTTCTTACTCTGTGTAACCTCTGTTAGTGGTTGAATTGTGTCTCCTCAAAAGATGTTGAAACCTTTAACTCCCAGTACCTGTGAATATGTCTTGTCCTGGAAGACCTCACAGATGATCAACTTGAGAGGATCAGAGTGTTTCCCAACCCTTCATTCTTATACAAAGAGGAAACTCGTACACAGATACGAACTATCCCCTGAGAGTGAGAGAAAGTCAGAGGTCATACTGATGCCTCAACAAGCCAAGATATGTCAAAGATGGCCCTCAAATTTCTGAAATCTAGGAAAGAGGCATCAAAAAGATTCTCCTTTGCAGCTTTTAGAAGGAACCAACCCTGCCAACATCTAGATTTAGGACTTCTGACCTCTAGAACTGTGATACAGTGGATTTGTCTTCTTTAAGCCACCTACTTTAAGATATTTATTATATAGCCATAACAAGCTAACACAACCTCTTGCCTTGTTTCACCAGCAAATTAATTTTTGCTCCAAACCTCATACCATGAAAGATTTTAGGCAGCTTACACAAATCCCCAAGCAATAAAACTATGGTAAAATGGGTAAATAGTTTAAGAGTTACAGAATACATAAATATAATTTAAAAATTGTTAAAAATATCAGAAAATCTATTAGATAAACTTGACCTTCCAGTTTGTCTCTGAGCTTCCTAGAACCAAAGTGAGAGTTATGTATTCTGTCACAAAAGTTTTTGCACAGGAGAGAGTTAGGCACTTCTCTGAGGGAAGCAGAGCTTTTTTAGCCATGAATTCTTTGTAATTTTTTTTTTATTTTAACTTATCTATAGAAATACAAAAGTTGTAAATATTACTGAGATATCACAAAATGTTTTAGAACATGTATATACTACTATGTGATGGTTAAATCAGGTCAGCTTAAGAATTTGTCATTTTTATGATGAAATTTTCCAAAATCCTTTCTACTAGTTTTTGAAAGGTAAGGTATGTTATTGCATAGTTTCCCTACTGTATGGTGATACACCAGAACTTGCTCCCACTACATAGCACAGTAGAAAAAAACACTGAGTATTTCTTTGTCAAATTTGGCATATAATGCATACTCAGGTGTATGTACATAGATGGTGACACAGCCCTCAACCTGAGGTAAACACTTGTGCACAGGTAGTTTCCTATTTCTCAACGTCATCTTCTAGACAGAAATGAAGAGCTAGCATGCACCATTCCCAAGAATGTGTAGTCTGACTCCCTCTGATCTATTTGCGTGTTTCTATTGGCCGTCTTCCTTCTC
>NW_004524664.1:11047101-11078768 GCF_000260255.1 Octodon degus | reverse complement strand
ATTTTTTATTTATTTAATTTTAATTATAATTTTTTGTTGTTATTACAGGGGTTTGAACTCAGGACTCCCAGTTTAATTTTTAAACACTGGGTATAATAGTGAACCAAATTAAATGCCTGGGCCTATAAAATCAGTTAGATAGCTTTTAACAGAACAGATTAAGAGAAGAAAGTGAATAGTTGAGGTTGGTAATAACAGTAAAACAACAAATAACAAAGGCTACTATGAACATAATCTGTTCAATTACCAGCCTACAACAATACTTCAGCTGCACCATCCCCACAGGAAGTATTTGATGATTTGTTATTTTATGTTGGTTTCTAAGATTTCGAAGGGACACGGCATCAACTGTACAAGTTTTATTTGTAGGATTGAATACTCTAAGAAATATCTTAATTCAGAATATGTTTAAATGCCATGGAAGAAATATTAGAATATTTGTGACTAGCTTCTGTTGAATCTATTTTTGTCTCTACTAGTTATGTTATAGTTGAGAGTCAGAGAAATAAGTGAAAAAGCCTAATGTGTGTGTGTGTGTGTGTGTGTGTGTGTGTGTGTGTATGTAGTTTGGAAGGAAAAGCAGAAATACAGTGAACACAGTCATGCTCTATATTATGGCCCATGAATTTAGAGTTTAATTTTTCCTGAATGAAGGGTTGTTTTTATTTTTTATTTTTATTTTTATTTTTGGCAGAACCGGGGATTGAACTAAGGCCCTTGCGCTTGCCAGGGAAGTGCTTATTCCACTGAGCCATCTCCCCAGCCCCTGAATGAAGGTTTTTATTAATATATATATATATATATATATATATATATATATTCATAGGGAATTTGCATCTGTATATGGCATATCTTGCTGCCACTTTTTCCCCATTTTCCTCCCCTCCCATCAAGCCTTCTTCCCCCATTTACAAAACCTTTGAGTGAAGTTTTGAAATATTTTATCTCAAATGGTCCTATTTTTTATCTTCAGATTTTTTTTGTTTATTTTTCACAGTTTTTTCCTAATGTAATGGAAAAGAAATTGTGGGAGACAACTTTTTTTTTTCTCAGTCAAAGAGTGGATTAACTGAGCTGTTTTCCAGTTTTATAGCTGGAGGGATGAATTACTTTACCTTATCTTTGTGGGAGCTTTTCCTTTCTTAATAGTAAATCCTTTAAACTCAGTAGAATGCACCAATCTTAAGTAGCACATCTTGAGAATTTCTTATAAATTTACTCCTGTGCAATTTCCACCCAGATAATGATAAGGAACCAACAACATCATTACCTAGATATTCCTTTATGTTCTTTACCAGAAAATAACTCTCTTTGAAATATGAATATTAGTGTATCTTATATTACTCTACTACTCATTTTTTCTATGAACTGAAAATAAATTGGCTCAGAACAATATATTCTTTGTATCTCATTTCTTTTTCTGAGTATAAAGATGTTTTATAATTTTATCTATGCTCTTTCAAGTATTAGTATGTTTTTATTACTCTGTTATATCCCATTATATGATATGATGAATGAGGGACACATTGTTTAATCCTTCTCATATTGATGGAGATACAAGATCATACTAGCCTGGGGCTACAATTATAGATAAAGCAACTCTAAACATTCTCATCTATGTCTTTTGGTGGATATGCTCATTTGCTTCCCTTGGATCTATATGTAATAGTGCAACTGCTATATGCAAACTTATACTTAGCTTTAGTGGTCACTACTACACTGTTTTACCAACACTTTTGATTGCATAGCCTTTCCATGAAGAGCCTCTTTTGTAAAAATTAGCTTGCTTTTCTCTTTTCTTTTCAAAGAAGAAAGTGGATAGTTGAGGTTGGTAATAACAGTAAAACAATAAATAACAAAGGCTACTATGAACATAACCTGTTCAATTACCAGCCTACATCAATACTTCAGCCGCATCACCCCCACAGGAAGTATTTGATGATTTGTTATTTTATATTGGTCTCTAAGATTTTGAAGGGACATAGCATCAACTGTAAAAGTTTTATTTGTAGGATTTAAGACTCTGAGAAATATCTTAACTCAGAATATGTTTAAATGCCGTGGAAGAGATATTAGAATATTTGTGGCTAGCTTCTGTTGAACCTACTTTTGTCTCTACTATTATTCCACTTGTATTCTAGTTACAAGTACTGTGTTGCATACATTTGTTGCAGATATGTTCTTTTATTCTATTGCTTGCCTGTTCATGCTTAATGACGACTTTTGATCCACATGAAATCCTTAATTTTGAGAGTCAAATTATTTTCTTTTTATAATTGGCTCTCCCTGTGATGTGTCTATTGAAACATTTCCTCCTAAATCATGAAAACAGCTTCCTATTAAATTCTGTATTTAATCCTATGTTCCTATGATGGTTTGGGATTGCAGATTGAACCCAGGGCTTCCACAATGAACTATACAACATCTCAAGCATTTAAAAAAATTAGTGTGTGTGTGTGTGTGTGTGTGTGTGTGTGTGTGTGTGTGTGTGTGTGTGTGTATTACATGGTCTTGGTAAATTTCTTAGGCTGGACTCATATTACAATATTTCTTTTTAAGCCTTGATTTGCTTTGGCGGAGAGGGCCAACTCAGCCCACCTTAGGAGCAGGGCTGGGCAGCATGCGGTGCTGGGGATGAAACCGCAATCCCTTCACTAGCCTAAGCTTGCCTAAGCAGGTGCTTTCAACCACTGAGCTATCTTGCTGGCCCCTCAGCCTCTTTGATTGCTGGAATTACAGGCATCTGCCACCATGTCTGAATTGGTTGTGATGTGGCACTAGAGTCAAGGGTTATTTTTCCACACAGTAACCAATTCCTATAGGAATTGATAAAGAATATCCTTTCACTGGTAATGGAATATCCTTCCTTTTTGCGATAGAAAAATCCTTTTGTTTAATGTTGAATTGGTGATAGCAAACATTCTTTTCTTGTTCCCAACATCAGTTCATATTGTCATCTTGTGAACAATTTCCTATTCAAACAATACTTTGTATTTGGTACAAACATAATACTACACTTTGCATATTTCAAATGTAGCTTAATTATGTGCTGTCCACATGATTGTCTCTCTAAAAAAAGTTAATTTATAACATATGTTCCATTATTTAGAAGACAAATACTCATATTTCAAAATATCTTTGTTTTTCACTTTCAGTTCTAGAAAATATTTGTTAGAATTGCATAATTTATGAGTTAATATAACGCTTTAATGTCCATTCATTTGTTTGTGATTCATTATATATTGCTTTATATCATAAGCTATTTTATATGAACATTTTTCTTCTGCACATTGAGAACATAACAAATTCAAAGAAAGGATTTATCCTAAATTCCTTTGTGTTTCTTTAAGGCAATTAGCATAATGCTTTCTTGCAATAAACTCAAGTTAATTGCTTTAGAGAAAAAAGTCCATTATTATCCTTGAAATTATGCTATATGCTAAGACTGCCACCTAAATAGCACTGCATTTAAGTATAATATTACTGTAATAAACATTAAAAGTATACCCCAATTAATTCTTTCAGAGAAGTCTGACTGAAAAACCTGTTGACCATACACTATTGTGTGACCAGGCATGTGAATGTATATAGCTTTCAAATTTATCACAACACTTGAAGTTTTTCAAAATCATCAAAAATATGTCTATTGACACCACTACTTTATGTAACCTAAATTCTTATTGTGTCATCGCATGGGCTTGTGAAATTTTAATATAAAGATAAAATAAAGAATACTCCTTGGTATAATTTTTTATTAAATGTACAACGTACAGGAAATAAAGCTAACTTTTTTGTTCTCCTTTAATTCTTCTTCTCATTTTTTGCTTTTTTCCTTAACTATCCATTAACTTAGTTGTCAGGTTTCCCTGGTGAGCAATGGTAGTTGGAAATATACTGCAGATAGCAATAGTTGAAGGTATTCTATTGTCATGTACTCGGGCTGGAAAATTTCTATTGTAAGTGAAAGTTTACATATGTTTTTGTTACTGTATCTTGTCTTTTTCTATATTTTAACTTACTGCATATTGCTCATGCAGAATAATGGGTTTTGGTGATTTGGGCACACACATAACATGACACCGTACATGCCTCATTTACTCGCCTCATTTCCTTTCTCTATAATTTTATCCATTTTCAGGGGTGGGGTTGGATATTTCAGCATATATAATGTGTATTTTTATATCCATGGCCCCTGTTACCTGCTCTTATACCTCCTTTTCATCCTTCTTCCTTTCCCCTTGTCTAGTAGTAGTATCCCTTCTACTTTGTTGGCATCTTTTTAGATTCTGTATTAGGGACAACGTGTGGGACATGTCTTCTTGACTCTGTTTCATTTCACTCAACATGATGATTTATACATCTGGACCTTGTTGTGTAAATTTCAATATATATATATTGAAATATATATATATATATATATATATATATATCTTCGTGCATCTGCTGATGGGGACCTAGGCTAGTCCCCTATTCCCTATTTTGGCTATTGTATATTAATACCTGCATGTGTATGCAGGTATCTCTCTGAAATTCTGAAATGCTGACTTTAATTCATTCAAGTATATATCCATGTGGTTCAGCTGGATCAAATGATAGCTCTGCTTTTAGTTTCCTGAGCAACCTCAATATTGATTTTAATAATGGCTATATTAATTTACATTCCTATCAACAGTGTAGACAGGTTACTCCCCCCACATCTTTGCCAGCATTCGTTCTGTTTACAATAGTGAAGACAGCGATTTTGATGATTTTATGAGGAATTGAACTTAGGACCTTATGCTTCCCCAGTAGGCACTGTGCCACTGAGATATATCTCCACATAGTTTTTATTTGTATGTCCCTAGGAGGTAAACATGTTGAACATTTTATTGGTGTGTTTATAAGGCATTTGTGTTCCTTTCTTTGACAAGTGTCAGTTCTTGTGCACATTCATTATTGGGCTCTTTGAATTTTTTTTAGTGTTAAGATTTTGTAGTTATTGCTGTATTATAAATATTAATCCTCTGTTTGGAAGAGTAACTCACAAAAATTTCCTCCCTTTCTGTAAGTTTTCTCTTCACTCTGTTCTTAATTTCCTTTTCTATGTATAAACTTTTCTCCTTTGTTGAATATTTCTTTTTTTTTTTTTTTTTGGCAGAACTGGGGATTGAACTCAGGCCCTTACACTTGTCGTGGAAGTGCTTATTTCACTAAGCCATCTCCTTGACCCCTGATTATTTCTATTATTTCCTGTATTATTGGTGTCCTCTTTGAGAAACTTTGTCTATGTGTTCAAGTTTCTCCTCTGTTTTTGATCAAGTTGTCTTTATTCCTCAGATACAAGAATGATTCAACATATGAAAACCAATAAACATGATATACAACATAAATGGAATTGATAAAACATAAATGGAATTGATAAACATGGCATACAACACAAACATCTCAATTAAAGCAGAAAAAATCTCTGGCAAAGTTCAATATGCCCTCATGATAGAAGCCCAGAGGAAAGTAGGTATTGAGGGATCACAGCTCAATATGGTGAAAGTCATAGACAATAAGGCCACATCCGCTGTTGTTATGAATAAGGAAAATGTGAAAATATTTCTTCCAAGATAAAAAGGAGGCAAGAATGATCACTTTCACAATATCTATTTAACATAGTTTTTTTTTTTTCCAGTACTAGGGATCAAACTTGGAACTTTTCACTTGCCAGGCAGGTGCTTATGCCACTTGAGTTATATCCCCAGTACTTTAATATAGTTCTTGAAAATAGCTAGAGTAATTAGACAAGAGAAAGCAATAAAAAAACATACAATAAGAAAGGAAGATGTGAAATTATTTTTGTAGATGATATGATCTTATACTTACAAGAGCCTAAAGATTCCACCAGGAAGCTTTTCAGGAAGTTCAGAAAAATAGCAGAAGATAAAATTAACACTACAATAAATGGATTTTCTCTATTCTAGTTATGGACTGAGAAAAAATTAGGAAAACGGTTTCATTCACGATATTAAAAAATCTTGACACATTGATCTAACCACTAAGGTGAAAGACTTCTAGAAGAAAAAAGTTCAGAATACTATAGAAAATGAAGAATGTAATAGAAGATTGGAAGATTTTCAAGTTCATCAATTGGTAAAATTAATATTGTTAAAATTCCAATATTATCAAAAGTGACATATAGATTCAATACAATCCCCATCAAAATGTCAATGTTATTTTTCACAGAATGAGAACAAAATCCTAAAATTGTCATGGAAACACAAAATACTCACAATAGCCAAAGCAACTCTAAGCAACAAAGGAGGCTGGAGGCACTATAAATCCTTAATTCCAATTGCACTGCAAAACCATAGTAACAAAATAGCATGGCACTGAGATAAAAGTAGACATGTAGACCAATAGAACAGAATAGAGGAGATAGAAACAAACATACACAACTTCAGCCATGTGATTCTGGTCAAAATCCAATATTCGTATGTTGGAAAAAATACAGTCTGTTTAAAAAATGGTGTTGGGACAATAAGACATCCACTTAAACAAGCTTGAAACTAGATCCCTATCTCTAATGCTCTAAAAAATATTCAAAATAGTCAAAGACCTGCAGCTTTCAGACTATTTCATCAGGACTTAAACAATGTCTTTATATACAATCACATGCACTAAAGGATATTTACTCTTGTGTATGTTATTTGTGGGCTTTAAACCTATTTGAAAAGCAAAGTTGTGCTTAGACAGTTCAAAGGAAGAGATTAAATACAAAGAGATCTTTTAAAAAACATGAATCATTGCTTAAGTTATAGTGCCTTCCTTGAATCTTGCACCCCTTTAGCTAATTCATATGTTAGCAACATGCCAAATGCACTGTCAGCCTTATCAACCACTTGGCAGTCATACCAACAGTGCTTTTATTTCTTCCCCTGCAAAGCTAAAAATCATGCATACAGATATAAGTGCAGCTATGCACATAAATACATATATAGTTGTAGACATATACATGTACATATATTCATATATCATGTACATATGATGTATATGTCTATATGTACACATACATTTATGAATTGAATCAAATTTTAACAAATAATCTAGTTTCTGATAATTAAGGCCCCTTCTCTGAAATATTTCTGAAAAGTGGCCATATTTATTTAAGAGGAGACACACGTGTGCATCTATAACTTTGAAACTGAAACATGTAAAGGTAAATTTAGTATCAGAGATCTCTACTAGATGATATAAAATATTCCAAAATTAAATACACATGATTTCTTCTAAACACTAATGCAATTTAGTAACATCAACAGATAAAAAAATATTCAAAGTAAATAAAACAATTAGTTTATCTGAAAATTTTTGCTGAGATACTATTTTATTCTAATTCCATTTGACATGACATATACAAACATTTGGTCCTGTATAACATCAGTATAAAAATTGTAGCTCCCTACCTTATAGTAGTACATATAAATATTCACTTAACATGGTATAATAATTTCACATTGGAATGAATGGCTCTACAATATCTCAATGTTTGAACATTTTGTTTTAATTCACTTAACCACTGAATCACAGAGTTTATGGTAAATGTTATTACCACTCTAACTCAACAGTAAAGATTTAACACAATCATAGCTTAATGTGCATGGGAGCATAGTATTCAAAATTTGTTTCAGTGTAACCTTTTATATTATCTTATTATATTTGTATTCTATCCTTTTGCTCAAGAGAGATGCATATGCATATAATTATGCACATATTTTAAATGTTGGAAAATCATTTATGATCATGTATATCAAGCAATTTAGATGCTTAACTGAGTCACATGTCAGGAAATTGTTCAAATGTACATTTGGAACATTTAAACTGATTTCAGTTATGTAATCAAATTTCACACATACTACCTGATATTTCCCTTTGAGTTCCTTTAGAATCACATTGCTCTCTCTCTCTTTTGATCACATAAAGCAATGGCTAAAGGAAAAGTGTAGAGGGATGTTTTAGAACATATATTTTCTCAGCTTTAAAATGGAGAAAGCAGAAAATCTACAAAATTGGAATAAAACTTGATTTATACTGCAGCAAAGGAAAACTCTGGAATTTGCAGGAAAGGAAGCAAGCAAATTCAGTAACAGCTGCAACTAAATAGGATGGGCTCTGCCTCTGCTGGCAGTTCATCTGTTCTATTTGCAGCTGTAGGGCAAAGCTTCCCCAGCTTTTCTGCAGAAAGTAGTCTTGGTATTTTGATTGCTGAGGGGAATCCACTGGTGACCAGCTGTGACACTGAAGACCAGGAGTCTCTCTAGTCCTTCCATACAGTTAGCAGAATGGATGAAGAGAGGGAAGTTCTATTTGACCCAAGGAGAGCCCCACTGGTACTGGGATTTCAAAGGCACCTTATAAAATACGTTGAAGTGGAGAAGTAAGCATTCAGATTTCTCTGGAAGAAGGAAAATGTTTAAACAGGATTCTCCAGCTTCATTTCATTATAGAGAAGTCAACAAAAAGTTTAGGTGCTGGTTATCATTAAACTTTCTGTAGAACAATGTGAGCAACAAAGGGGTAAAATTACAGCCATCACTGATTTGACATGAACCTGTTACCCAACTTTGATTGGAATATTGCTTGGTAAGTTTAGTTCCCAAGCCAAGAAGGAATCACTAGAAGGAATAGGAACAGAGCACTTACAATTGTATACTGTAGAGGTTGCATAGGATGTCACCTCTTTGACATCTTTCAAGTCATTTTTATGCATGATGTTCTGCTTCACCAAGTCATTTCCAAGCAGTTTCTCTCTAGCAGTTTTTGTTGCAGTCAGTGTTTCTGGTAAGTAATTTTATTCCCATTGAAAACTTATTTCTATATTAACTTTCTAAATAGAGCTATGGCCTCATGTGTTTTTTTCCCTGAAAACTTGTAAGAACTTCAGTACTATAATGAGTAAGGAAAAGTTACAAAGGGAATGTTGGAGTTTAAGAAAGCACATGGAAATGAACCCATGATCTGAAACTACACAACCCCAAATTTTGACTAGTGGGCAAAGAGGAAAACCATGTATCCTATGCAGAGGGAGGAAAGGACAAAGGAAAAAAGCCTACCATACCCTCTTCCCTTTATGCCCTGGCTTGGAGCTATTAGAAGTGGAACTAATATACATAATGTTCTGTATATTTTGGAAGATCATTGAGGGAATAGCCTTGAAGCCAGTGGAAATTTATTGAATTACAATGAGTTCAAGCTTGATTTTCCATCTTTACCAACCATCTTAGGGAGTTGGCAACTCTAAAATTTCTAGGAGATTTGAAAGGATGGAGTCAACATTTCAGGACTCTGCCATCAAAAAGTAAGTAAAAATCTGAGTGAAGAACCAGTCACAAAAAGCCTCAGAAATAAAATCTTTCCTAATATTTATACTTCTCCTGCAAAACATTATTACAGCTCAGTGAAACTGAAAGAAAATAATCCAAAAAGTGTAGAGAAATTAAATAATGAACAGATTAATTAAGTTCATGTGGTTTTCAATTTGTTTAGAAAGCATTTGAGAGTTCGTATTTCTTGTTTAAAAAGCTGAAATATCTGTATCTACAGCTGTAGTATTAGCTCTTCGCCTTTGTGGGATATGTATCCATGGTTTCAATCAACTATGGTATGAAAATGTTGAAGGGCTGGGGAGATGGCTCAGTACAATAAGCACTTCCCTGGCAAATGCAAGGGTCTGAGTTCAATCCCTGGTTCTGAAAAAAAAAAAAAGAAGAAGAAGTGAAAATGTTGTGAAAAAAATCAAAATTGTATCTGAACACGTATGGACTATTTCTTCAACCACATAATATAACAATTGTCTGCAGAGTAGTTACATTTTATTACTTATTTTGTATAATTGGGCATGACTTAAGATTCACAGGAAGATGTGATCAGTTATGTGCAAATCTTACACTATTTTATGGAAGAGACTCTAACACCCATGAGTCTTGATATCTCAGGTAGAGTCCTGGAGCCAGCCTCGTCACCACTGTATGCTGAAGACTGCACAGTTATGCAAGCATAAATGATTTCCATAAGGAAAAGTGCACAATCGTGGTTACTGCCAGGGCACTGGAATGGGATGTTGGAGAACATAGGCCGGTATCTTCCATTTTGTATTTTCCAGCTGAGTTGGAAAGAGTGTTTTGTATTTTAAAATGTTAACATTCTGAAATAGGCATAGATTAATACATCAAATCTACATTTCTTTTTCTCAGAATTATCCTTTAATTTTTGCATGTTCCCTTTAGAAAATTTACTGTTTTGCTAAAAATAATTTACAAAAAACATTAAACTTGTAAAAAACAATCCCTCACAATAAGTTATTCAAAGAGATTGACAGTTAATATCAGTTATTGAAGATTCTATGACATATTTATACATACATTTCTGGGTAAAATGATGGAAAGATGGAGAAACCTGGGCATAGGTACATGGTTGAATGGATGCATGCCAAAGATAGAGACAGATGTAGTTCTAGTAGTAGCAGATAGGTCTATTTCTATAAACTAAAATCATGGTATAGGTGTTATATTAGCTTAGCAGAAAAATAAAATTTAATTTTTTTTCTATTTTTGGAAACTGTTAATCTCAAACTGTTTATTTTCACTTTTAAGATACAACTTTTCCTAAAATATGTAGACTTAAACATATACTATAGTGTTCATTTATCCTATAGCATTTATTTATCCTATAGGATTTATCTTACAGTATAGTAACAAAGAAGTCCCAAATTAAAGTGTTCAACAAAGGATGTTTTCTTCCTTTGCAAAATTTCATTTGTTTGTACCTTTTTCTGTACTTTTATGAAACATTGACCTTAAATTATGATTTTTAATGAGGCAACATTTATAGTGTGTCTGGATTTTTTTATTGTGAATTTTATGTTCCTAATTCATTAATTTTCCCTAAAATTCTAAAGAGCATGGTTATTTTGGTTAGGAAGTGGAAACTGTAAAACAATCTGTCTTTTGTCCTTGTGATCTGGCTCAAATATTCATAAATATGCTTCACTTCTCCCAGGATCAGGCATGTGCATTGTGGAATTCACATGGTTTTCTGAGGTTTATGGCTCAGTTGAAAACATTTGTAAGAATTTTTCAAATTCTTTTTTTTTCTTGTATCTTGTTTTCTTTTGTTACCTTTTTTTAAACAAACATTTACTTTAAAGAGAGTATAGCAATAACTGATATGACATTAGAAGCAGTATTCATTTAGAAGACCAAAATGACAAGTATTTCAAGCATGCTTTAGTATTACACATTGCTATCCTCAGTGTAATTGCTTAGTTCACAGATATCAGCATATAGAGTTAGTGAGACTGGGAATTCTACCCTTTGTTATATCCGGTAGGTGACTTAAATGCTATGTATAATTTTCAAGATTTCCATATTAGTGAAACTTTTAATTAGAAAGTTCATATTTTACCATTAATTAAATTATTCTTACATATGTGAAAAATTTCTAAGCAAGGGTTTTGAACGCCTCATGAACTAATAGATATGAAACATTTTATAATTGAATACAATTATTTAGGAAAATTGTGTTTAAAATTATGAAAGTTAATTCATGGAAGAAGTTCCACACACTTAAATTATGATATATAATCTACTATTCATCATAATATTATTTAAAAATTTAATGAGAATTGATTAGCTCTAATTTTTTTCACTTTTTAAGTTATCTGAATAATATAGTCATTTTATATTTATTTTAACTGTTAATCTATCATTCTACTTATTTTTCTTGAAAGGCCTTTCTATTTTTTATGGTAATTTAATAGCTTTACTATTAATTATTGTAGTATTTCACTTCTTAAGTAATCAACATATGCCTATACTTTAACTCTCTGATACATTTCACAGTACATAATAATGTACATAAGATCATAGTCAATTGAGTCTTTTCATAATACACATGAATGCACTTCCAGATAGTCACAGCAAACTGTCATGACAGTCTTGTTTATGTTAGAGATAAAATGCTGTGGATGCGATACAATGGTGACCTAGGAGTCATATGCTAACTGTTCAAATTTGAAAGTGTTGGAAATGACATCTGTATTGGAGTTTGACTGTTACGCTATCCATAGGCTAAAAATGAGCTTAAAGACATAGTGGATTTTGGCCAGACACAGATGCTAAAAAAAGGTAGGTATGATGGTACATGTCTATAATCCTAGCTAGTCAAGAGGCAAAGGCAAGAGGACAGTAAGTTGAGGTGCCCAGTTTTGGCAGTATAGGGAGACCCTGCTTCAAAGTAGAAATGTTAGGGCTGATGAGATAGTGCAGTGGATTAAGTGCCTGCTATGGCAAGCTCAGGGACTAGGGTTCAATCCTGGGTCCTACATGCTGCACCAACCCTGCCCCCAGGGCACACTGAACCAGCCAACGAGTCCAGGTGTGATGGCAGACATTATAACCCCAGAACTGGGGAGGCTGAAAACAGGAGGATCACTGAGTCTGAGCTGCATAGTGAGACCCTGTACTAAATACATAAATGAAAAAAAAAAAAAAAAGAAATGTTTGAGGTATACCTCAGTGGTAGAGTTACACTGGTTTAAGTATGTGATTCTTAAGTATGAATTACCTTATTTTTAATTTTTTAGCAACTTGTGCTTTTAAACTCTATCCCTGTTTCTTGGACTCTTCAATATAGGATATAAAATATTCATTCACAATTGAAGATAATTTTTTAAAAATTCGCTGAAGAATACTCCATAGCTAGAGAGGGAATAACAGCAATGTTACTCAGTTTTCCTGTCACTGGGACAAAATATACAACATCAGCAATTTAAGGAAGGAATGGCTTATGTTGACTCAGAGTTTCTGTAGGTTCCCTGGGCAAGTATACCAGACAGAAATAGCATGGGAAGGGAAAGCTGTTGACTGCCTAGTGGTCCAGAAACAAAGAGAGTAGGGAAAAGCCACGGATGAGATATACCTCTTGTGAACATGAGATATTTAGGGGTTTTAGGTCTAACCATATCAACATCTCTCTAAAACAGGGACCTGCTTTAGGGACAATAATATCTCTATCCTCTTTGTAGATGATAATTTGTTTCTTTGTGACTGATTGATTCCTTCCACTGAGTCTCCATAAACTTGCCAGTGTGCCAAAGCACACTTAACATTGTTTAAGGGTAGAGCTGGAGGGGGGAGAATGAAGCAAACTAAAGGCTATACTCATCTCTCCTCTTTTCTTTTAAAGAACATGATTCTAGCCAATAAAGTATTGGTTAATAAAATTCAAGGCCCCAAAACAAAATTAGCTAGTCAGTAGGGATACTAGCCATGCTACGTATGGCTATTTCCCTACATCAGCCAACCTGGGAGGGTCAATTATTGTGTCTTGGAATTGTGCCCCTTGTCTCAGTTACTCTTCTCTCATTGCTAGGACAAATACCCTACACCCAAAATGAAGAAAGGAAGGGTTTATTTTGTTCATAGTTGCTGGAAGTTTCAGTCCATACTTAGCTGGCTCCAAAACAGATGGGCACATGGCAGAGAGCAACCTTTCATGGTGGTGGCAAAGAGAAAAGAGCACAAGGGAGGAGTAACAGCAACAATGACAACAGGGAGGAAGTCTGTCTACCTTGTGTTGAATTTAGGCTATTTGCCCCAGGCTGGGTGTAAAATTCACCCCCATAATCCCAGCAGCACCCACACCCATAATCCCTGTGTATCATGAATTAATCACAAACTCTAGCAGTCTGCCCCATGACTGCATGAGTCTTTGGGAGTACAACTAGACATAAACCATAACACCTCTCTAGCACCTGCACGGGTTACTTAAGACTAAAATGAGAGCTATTTTCTGGTCTTTAGGTTGTTCTCTGACTGCCAGCAGCTATTATAGTGGCAAGATAATGCCATGGTCTGGTTTGAGCCTATGAAGACAGTGCCAGCCTCTGGTGTCAGTAGTCTTGAACCTACCCACTTCCACAGCTGCTGTCCAGTCACCCCAGCACTGTTCCCGTGGGCAGCATCCTCTGGATCCAGGCAAGCCAGGACATTGAGTCCACCTTTCTATGCAAAGTTGGGCTGGTGGCCTTTCCCAGTTCTTTAATTTTCATGGCTATATAGCTGAAAGCCCTCTTGGGCTGATGAAAGGAGTGGCTTTGCTGTCCTACCAAAGGAATCTGTTATTTTAGTACCTCAGATCACTGTGCCTGGTAGTTCTTTCCTGCTCCTGCCCCCAGCAGCTCTACCTCTTATACTGTAGTTTTCCAATTCCCTGCTTTTTGCAGCTGCCCACCTAGTAAAGTAGCAGTAGAAGCAAAACTGAGCAGACAGGTGTTAAATACATGTGCCCTGGTGAAGACTTCTTTTGTCTGTTGATGCCTTATTTCATTTTATTTTGCATTCTAATGGAATTAGATGAAATAGGAAAATGTTCAGAAAGTGCTTACATTTACCATAAGTACATCTGTATAGTTTTCTACTTATAGATATATGATCCCAAGGTTTAGAATTCTGATTCAGTATGAACTTTGAAAGAGGAAGTGCAATTTTGGAACTCAAACTGCTGTTTCTGAAGCTGAGGATATGAATGGGCTTAGTGCTCTGAGCAGTCAGGGCTACAGAGAGAATATTCATCCTGCCGTGGGCTGTCGGAAAGGAAACTAGCCCCACCTGTTGTTCAAATTCATTTCACTTGTGTGCAAGAGGAAAGTTGTCCTTGGAAGGATCTCTCCAAAGAGTGTTTCTCATGTGCTAGGCAACATCAAGACATTATCTGACACTTCTGAGAGAAGTGAAAGAAAATATTACATTTAGAAATGTGTCATGAGAATGAAGAGTGGCCCAGGAAGCAGTAGGGAATATAGAGTTGCATCTTTAACTTGTGAGATGCTTGCTTTGCCTTGTGTTATAATTGCTGATATGAAAGCTAAAAGTGAACAGTTTGTTTTTTCATTAATTTCTCATTTGTGTTCTTGGGCTTCACTTACTACCAGTTATCTCACTTGAGTCTCAGTATTCTTATGTATAGAATCATATTAATAATAACTGATAGGCTTAATGTGGGTAAAATAGACACCATATAAATCAGATGCATAAAACAGCTAGTTTATTTATTGGCATAATAGTATTCATTCAATGGATGGTTTAATCTTCTTCCTTTATATATCTTAGGCCATGGCTATTATCCTAGCATTCTTCTCAAATAACTTAATTTAAATTGTTAGACATTGTTTCATTTCATGAAGCCAATAGCGAAGGAGGCAGTGGAAAATTTATTGGGTATGTTTATCCAAGTGCTCAGATGCTTTAGCAAACAATGATCAGAGCATTAGAAAAATGCAACCAGAGGTATTGTTTTGTGTTTTGTTTTCAACATAATTTTTCTTATTGTTTTTCAGAATTGGGGATAAAATTTGACAAGGGGATCAAAGGCACATGATCCATCAGAGGTTTGTGCAGAAATTATACTTTTTAGAAATTGATTGAATTTGACAAACATTATTAAGCACTTCTCTGGCCCGAACACTGATTTGTATCTCTGCTCCTCAACACCGGGAAAAGCCAGGCTCTTTGTGTACATTATTTTATCCCAGTGCCCAGCACCAGAGCAAGGACCAGAATTCAGAACTGAATAACTGATTCCTTGTGGAGGACAATACTTATTTTTTTTCAAAAGCCTATAGGTCTCATGATATGACTAAGTTACAAGGACTATCTTGAGGCATTTGGAAGTGACGTTAGAATTTTCAGATCCTTCGCATGTTACTTGAGCATCCATCTACCAATATATATTATAATTCAATCCTCATAAATAGCTGTTCATGTTCAGGGTTAATTGTTTAATGGGATCCAATCCCGTTACCATGTTTTAAAAGGTAAATATCACCAACTCATAATTCAGGGAAGCCTGACATGTGGATGTCTGTTTAAATGCAAGAGAAGATTGGCCACATGCCCAATGCCTGCTGTTTATTTTGTTGCTGCCTACTAAATTTTAAAATTTAGCTTAAGTGCCAAGAGATTTTTCTGAGTGCTAACCAGATGATTTTACCATTTGAAGCATCCTAAATCTTCAGTTGTGTTGAACTTTATCTTGAAAATAATCAAAGGATAAATGTAGAAACTTTTTATTCCACTAGTGTTTTCCTCCTCTTCTTCCACCTCTCTCATTTTCTCTTTCCCACCTCCTTTTCTTTTACTTCTTCTTCTTTTCTGCTTCTCTCCCTTTCCCACATATTCCCTCTCACTCTATTCTTGATACTCACAACTGAACCCAGTTTGGACATTTGTTCCAAACTATGTCCCTATCCCCTTTTTAACTTTTCAGAAAGTTAAAAAGGTTTTAAGGTCTTCAGTTGCCCTCAATGGACTTGAACTGCCACTGTTCAGCCTTGGTCTCCAAGAATGCTGAGATTGGAAGTGTGTATCACCATCCATGGCTTCTTGTGTTATTTTCAAAATTGCATAAGGGATCTTGTTGCAAAATTTCTAATGTCTAACAATGCGCTCAACCTCAAATTAACTTCTAAATGCTAAGAAATTATTTTATAATATAGATAGCACAACTATTTAGAATCTGGTTATCTAGTTTGTAGTTATTTGTATAGAAAAAGAGTAAGTAAAAGCTTTCCATGACTGAGGTTCATAAGTGAGGGTGAGAATCAAGATACAAATGGTTTGTCTCTCTTTAGTTTGATTCTCCATAAGGACAACTAATGGTTACATCAATCCTTCTTAATTACCACTATTCTGATGGGCCCTACTCCAGAGTCATCAAGAAAGTCCCGGTTTGGGGTAAGATAAATAGACCTAACTCTGCCTCTTTCACTTGTTCCATCAAGTGTGTGGAGGTGAATTCATTCATTAGGCTTTTAAGACCTTTAAAAAGTAAACAGCTGCAGATGAATTGAGAAAAGCCAGAACTGAAAATAAAGCAAATCTCAATGTGAACCAGTTATATTATTCCTCTGGAGATACCTAGCCTTGACTTGGAGAGGGTCAAACTGATATCAGTGCGGATAGAAAGAGGATGAGGAGAAGTCTTTCAGCTAGTTTCAAAGAGCAGACTAAGGCTACAGCTCTCTGGCTATAGAATTGAAATGAAGAACTACAGGTAACCAAAAATGTACAGGGGAAATTGGAGAGAAAAAAAATTTGGGAACTAAAAGTTTAGTTTTAGTTTTTGGTTTTTTCTTTTTCCTTTTAATGAATGCCTTGTTAATCTTCATGTTTCATGTAAATATATCTGCTCCTAGATGGCATTCTGAAGACTTTGATAAATAAACTTTGTTATATTAGCACTCAGATTCCAGACTCATTACTGGGTGACACAATGTAAAAGGGGTGTAGATCTCAATAATGCTAACAAAAGTTTGAAAATGGAAATGATGTTAAAACCGAGGAGAAAACAACGAAACTACTATACTGGTAAACTTAGAAATCTGGTCGTAACTTTTAGACTGGACCAGGATCAATTGATTTTTAAAAAGTGTCAATGTTCTCCATAAACTAAAATAGGTTTTAGTATCTCATCATAAGATATTAAAAATGCCTAAGGTACAATCCCAAATTACTGAGCCTGGGAAGAGCTAGGAAATTTTCATATTGTGTTGGAAAACAGAATACATACTGAGATAGTCAACTTTGAAATTGTGCAATTGACATTGAGTCAGCTATTACAAAATGTTCTAATAAGTAAGGGTAAATCTCTTGAAATGAATAAAAAGATTCAACAAAGAAAGCAAAGATATGTATGTACTTTCTAATAATTTTAGAACTAAAAAAGTGCAATAAGTGATTAAAAATAATCTCCTGGAGGACTCTATATATTGAAAATGCCTGTAAAAAGAGTCTTTGAATTGAAAGGTAGATCAATTGAGGTTATTCTTTATGAGCAACGCAAAACTAAAACTGCTTTTGAAAACTAAACTTAGCTTCCAGAACCCTTAGAAAAATGTAAAAATATTCACCTTTCATGTCTTTCAAAATGCAGGGGAGTAAAATGACTATGGTGTGTATGTATACCTATCTTTGTCATGCTCACACAAATATCCTTTGGTTCAAGAAATAATAATTAAAAACTGCCCAAATTTTACAAACTACATTAACCTAAAGATTCAGGAATCTCAATAAACTACAATCATAAAACAGTCTCTACTCAGGAAAATCATAATCAAATTCCTGAAGACTAAAACAAAGGCCTTAAACAGAGATTGAGTAAAATGACAAATTACTTACAAAGCAGAAATGTTTTTAAGTAGCCACAAATTTCTTGTTGGTTCCTACAAAGGTCAAAGGGAAACAGAGTATTTCTAAAGTGCTGGAAAATAAGATCTGCTAAAGGAAATTATTATATCAGACAAAAACCTCCTTTAGGAATTAAGGTAAAAATAACGATTTTTTTCTCAGATTAAAAACAAAATAAAATATCCTTGTGATAGTGTCTAAATAAATTCCTGCAGAGATTCTTCATACATAGGAAACTATGGAAGAAAAACAGAAACAATGTAATAAGTATCAGTCCTTTTAATTCTTTAAAAATACATGACAATCAAAAGGCAAAGTTCTATGTCTTGTACATAAAGTACATAGAGGCAATTTGGTTGCTAGCAATAATAAAAAGGAACAATGGAAAAGGGACCAACATAGTGATAGATATGATTTCTACATTCTAGTTGAAGGGAAAATATTGATTCTAAACAGCATGAAATTAAGCATGTATATCTGGATCCTTGGAACAACTACACAATATGTTTTGCATATACAGAGAGGTATGATCAGTAGCAGTAGGTATTTTGAATGGCGTAGAAAAAGAAGATCCAATAATACAAAATAAGTCAGAATATTAGGGAGAAAAAATAGAAAATAATGAAATAACAGACAAATCCAAACATAATGATGAATTGCACTAAGCATTAATTGTGTGAATCACCAATTCAGAGAATGTCATTCATCAGAAAAATATGCAGTTCAAAGCAAAGATGTGCTGTGTACAAGAAACCCATTTTGAAACAATCATGTATGTATGTATGTTAAAAGTGAAGGGAGGGGGAACATAAAATCATGCAAACATTAAATGAACAAAAGCTTGGTAATTACTATGTCAATACTAATACTGGAATAGGCAAGTTAAAACAAAACAAAATGATGTATTGGGGCTGGCGATACAGCTCCACAGTCTAAAACACCTTCTTAGGTAAGATTAGGCAAGCACGTAGGGACTGTGGTTTGATCCCAGGCACCATACCATGCCAGCCCTGCCCGTGGGGTGAGCTGAGATGTCCACAAACAAAACAAAACAAAAACAAAACTGTATCAAAATGCATAGGTATCTTAAATAGTTCAGTGACCAAAACCAAAGTAAACATTGATAGAACTGAAAGTACAGTTACAGTATCTTCACAATTATGGTTGGAGAAATCCAGAAAATTGAAAGCAAATAAAGTGAAAGTTTTCTATGATACAGAGCTAAATAAAAATATCAACCAAATGTAACTAATAATAACTTTTTTTAGAACACTCTACCACAAAATAACAGAATGTATATCTTCTTTCCATGTACACATGTAATAAATTCACCCTGAATAATAAAACAAGTTTTTAACAGGTTTAGTAAAATTGAAAACACACAAAATAGAATTTTTTTGTTAATAATGTATCAATTTTTAAATCAGGGACAAATATATTCCAGGGAAAATTTTCTAGTTTGAAATTCAACAACATACTTTCAAACATTCTATGATGAAAGAAGCACACAGGAGAATCATAAATTATTTTGAATTAATCAAAAATGATAATGAAACATATCGCATGTATGGGGTTACTGCCAAAGAATTGTTGAGGTTAAACATCACGTTTATGCAGTAAGACAGTAATTCTCAAGTCAATAACAATCTATTTTATAAACTTAAAGAGCAAGGGAAAAAAAGAACTTAAAAAACAAAAAATCCAAACACAAAGTATTTATTTATTTATTTATTTATCTTCTGGATGGTTAACAACCTAAGTTTGCAGACCAAAGTTAGAGAAAAAGGAGGGCCACAAGGAAAGCCAACATTTTGGCCCTAGCCTTCCAAGATCAATTAAGACTCAGGACATATGAGAACTTGTACTGTAACCTCATGTAACTCAGTACTGCCCCAAATTTTCTGATCAAGGAGATTATCGGTCAAAGAGGAAAGTGATCAGTGATGTAGAGTGTGCCTAAGGAGAGTCACATGGAGAGTAAACGTTCTCTCAGGCTTTCACAGAAGGCACATTGGCCAAGCAATGGCTGTGACTCATCCACATGGCTGACACTGACAGGATCTACAATTTGAGGTACAGGATCTCAGTATAAATCCTGAGGGGATTTCACAGACCTTATCAGACCCAAAAGCTACAATTCTTGTTGCATAGGTCCTGCTTTACCTTGGTCTTAACCATCCAGCAGAAAAGTATAAAAAGGAAATATAAGAAGTAAAGCCATGCTGTTTTGTTGAGCTGTAGGGCACTCAGGTCTACAATTTCTGACATGGCCAATGAAGCGGAAGACCCAACACTATTATGGGCTACTGGACTCTTTTAGAATATTTTGTTGAGTGTACACACCTATAATATTCAAATAATGTAACTTAACAAAAAAAGGTATACAGATGAATGTCCATTTTGTATCTGTGTATTCAAAGTGATTAGGATAGATACATAGTTACATTCTCTTAATGAATAGAGTAATTTGTTCTAATGGTGTTTGTAAATAGGATATCAAGTCCGCATCTTGTACAGCAATTAACCACTAGGAAGAATGTATGCAATGTGTTAATTATTGAAACTGTCCTACCAGTTTGATTTGAAACTGTCTCATTGCTATTTGTTTATCAATAAAATTATGGGAAAAAAACTAGAAGCAGAAAAAAAAGCTCTTTCCCCATCTCTAAGCTTTGATTTCATATTTTCTCCTTTGATAAAATGATTTAATGTTAGAGTGAATGATCTCAGAATTCTTTCAGCTCTGATACTCAAGCACTTGTATGATGTGCTAAAGTTTGTCCCAATTTATAAGATAAGCTACCAATAGAACTGGAAATAAATCCTCCAGGATATATCTTCAGCTACAATAAGGTGACCTAGCAGACAGAAATTTCATGAAAAAGACTAGCAGAATATATGAATCAAGGTGATATGGAAAGTATGATGAAGGACAGAAGAAAAGAAACAATTGACAAAGAAAGAAAAAGCAAAGAGGTATGATATAATTACATGGCTGAAAAAATTTATCACATGTTTGTGATACATAATAAATGTGGTCATTTGGAGTACTGGTTAAAAAAAATCACAAAGTAGTCAGAAAAAGGGAAATAGTAGAAATTGATAAAAGTTGAAAACTGAAAAACTATAGAGAAAATTAATGAAACCAAAAGATAATTCTTGAAAGAGACCAATAAAATTGATAAACCTTGAGTGAGACTAAAACGATGAATCTTCCCTCTTCATGGTCTCATTCACTTGGTTTTTCTTTGTTCTTTAAAACTCCACATTAATACAGATGGATCACACTATCACTTGTGCTTGCCATCATCGAAATACTGGAGCTGGAGCCTTGTAGGGGTTGTTGGTTACAACTTAGAGTTATTCACCAAAAGGACAATTTCAATTTTCCTGACTTATAAATGGACTCATTTTTATCTCTGAGATTAAATTTAATACTTTTGTAGGCAAAGATGAATTTCATCCTACTGACACTTTGGACAAGTTTCTGTGATCACAACAACTCTATGAAAAGATGCCCGCAGTTGGGAGTATGCACCCCAGAAGATACACAGTTGAAAGATTCTAAACCTTCATGTAAATGTTGGATGGGTGTTTACATCCTAACAAAGAATACAGAAAAAGAAAATACTATGAGGGGTTGGGTAGTGTAATAAGGAAGAATGTTGTACCAAGAAAATGTGTTCTTTTTTTCTGGATGGGATGGCTGAGGTTGCTCATGGAGACATTCTCCACATCTCTTTAAAAGAAGGGTAGACTTCTTTCGGAAGGTAAGATTATATGGATTTACTCCATATAATATGATAGTTTGAACTATTTATACATTGAGGAGTGAGTAAAGCTAGCCAAATAATGCATCACCTCACATAGTTATCATTTTTGTATTGGGAACACTTTACATCCACCCTTTTAGCAATTTTAACAACATAATGTTATTAACTATATTTGCTACATTATGCAGTGATCTCTCAAACTTTTCTCTCGCTGAAATTTTGTATTCTTTGACTAGTATCTCATCAACCTTGCCCTAACCACCATAGCCCCTGTTAACTACCATCCCACTCTCTATATTTTAAGAGATTAGCTTTCTTACATTTCTTATATGAAAGCATGCAGCATTCATTTTCTGTGCTTGACCTACTTCGCTAATATAATGTCTTCTAAGTTCTCTGTGTTGTTGCAAGTCACAAGATTTTCTTCTTTTAATGCTCAAATAGTATTCCATACATAATTCTAAGGCTTTGCTGCTGTGAAAAATGTTTCAGTGAACATGAAAATGCAGGTTACCTCTTCTACTAAATTATTAACTGAATCTTTTTTTGTTAGATTTTTTTTTCATTTTATGCATTTGGTACAGGGTTCACTATGCAGCTTGGACTCATACTGATCCTTCTGTTTTCAACCTCCCCAGCACTTAGAATTACAGGTGTGCACCACCAGGCCTGGACTTGGTTGCTGACTCAGTGCACCCCAGGGGCAGGGCCAGCGTGGCATATAGGACCGGGGATCAAACCCTGGTCCCTGCGCTTGCCATAGCACATGCTTAACTCACTGAGCTATCTAGCCGGCCTTAAACTGAATCTTCTTTTGATATGTATTTAGAATTGAAATTGCTGAATCAATTAAGAGCTCTGTTTCTCAATTTTTAATTAACTTCCATAAATTTTTCCACAATGGCTCTATCTTATGTTTTTACAGTGTCAATGTTCCCTCTTTCCCACATCCTCACCAACACTTGCTACCTTTTGCCTTTTTGATAGTAGCCATTCTTACAGGTGTGAGGTGTGTGGTAGTATCTTGTGATTTTACTCTGAATTTCCCTGATGATTAATGATATTGAGCATTTTTTCATGTACCTATTGACCATTTGTATGCCTTCTTTTGAGAAAGTCTGTTCAGGTCCTTTGCCCACCCTTTGATCAGCTTCCTTTTCCCCCTGCCATTGAATTGTTTGAGTTTCCTATGTATTTTGGATATTATCCCCTTTGTAGTTGTAGAGTGCAATATTTTCTTCCAAAGGATAATTTTTAACCACTTGAAATGGTTTAAGTGAAAGGCCGAATAGAAGACTTAAAAGAACATTGTGTGCCTCCATTGTAAATTCTGGATGTTTTCTCAGAATCAGGCTGTTCTTTTCCAGGTCAATATTTAGAGAGCTTGAAGACTGCAAAGCTTCTTTCTCTTGAGATGAGAGGCAGCTTCCCCTTCATTAATGATCTGAATTTAACACTGGATCACTCAAGGCCAGATTCATTTGCAAAATATTTGCTCAGCTTTAATGCTGTAAAAGCCTCTCTAAAGCTAAGGAAACCCTGAAAAATAGATTATTCATGGGATTCTGCAAAGCTAGGTATCAGACATAGTCTGTTTTTAACCCTCCCCTAAGCATTACCATTCTGAACTTATAAAATATTTGTGACATATATTAATACTATTCCATGCAGTTATGATCATATGCCAGCTATCTGAGTGTTACATTCCTGTTCTTTCTATGGAGAATTAAAATCCCTGATAAAAGCAGATGGTAAATTCCAGAAATCCTTCCTTTTATCCCCTATTAAGCTCCTGGCTAATTTCTGATGAGATGTCACAAATTTAATCACTTCAATTTAAACAGCAGCTTGATAAAAATTATCTCCTCTTCATTACCATTAGAAAGAAAATTTTATAACTGAGTTTTGACTACATGAAATTTTGTTGCAGATATTAATAGAAAATGTTTGTAATTAGGATATCCTGAGTAATTTGGAGTAGAAAGCTCAATATTATTTTCTTTAAAAGTTAACTGGTTGTATGTAGAATGTCAGAGGAAAATAAATTCAGGATAAGTTTCTGAAAATGGCTGTGGATTCTGTAAGAAAGAGATGATTCTAATTTATAAGTCTTGAACTACAGAACTGCTGAAATGAAGTGTCATTGCAGACCTTCCAGTCATCCTGTACCTGCCTCTACATTTCTTGTAGTCAGATCTGGGACTTGTCAGTTTTGTTTAATATTTCCAAGAGAGAGAAGTGGATTGGATTCCACTGTTTACTAATTATGACATGAATGAAGTTGTTGTATCATGTACATCCCAAAGGAAAGGCTCCATGCAAATATTATAGGAAGAAACTGTTGTATTTTATTTGGAGTATAGATTGCCAAGGGCTCCCTTATCGTGAAGATAAGCTAATACTGTAAACATTAAATACTAAAATTAAATAGGATATTTGCATGAAGAAACTAGCATATAATAAGTTAAGAGATAAAATGGAACAAGAAAAAAATACTTAAGGGAAAAATAAAAATGTATTAGATCAATCATAACAAGGAAACGAGAGAAACCCCCCCCCCAAAAAAAAATCTGTTCTCCTTTCAAACAATAGTAGCTGGAAGGTGACATCATATATGGCTTTTGTGAAATCGAACGTTTTTTAGCTATGTTTTGCTGCTGCTTAGGAACCCCATTATGAAGGGGTCTTCTATCATTATAGAAAATAAACAGTACTGTATTTTTAGTCATAGGAGGTAAAAATGGTGCCAGAAATTGAGACTCTAGTCTGTTAGCAAGTCTTGTATAAGTGTACTAAAAATGTTTGCCATCCTTCCCTCTCAACCTCAGTTCCTTCACCAAGCTCCTTTCGATGTTCTCTTTCTGTATACCACACACGGTTCTCTCTCTGCTGAGGAGAAAACTACACAGACCACATCACTTCAGCCCACCTTCATTGTACCCCATCCTCAAAGGTAATGCTGTAGTGCCCAGTCCCAGTCCAAGAAGGTTTAGCATGGCCTTGTTTGAAGACATAAACTGTCATGTGTGGTAAATTTAACATGAGAAGGACAAATTAGTGAGCATAGAATTCAAAATCATAAGCTGAAGACACCAAGCCAGTCATCCTGGGCAATGAGTTAACCTGAAATTGTGGGAAAATAGAAACTGTGAATTTTAATGATGAATAACATATATATATAGCTAGTTAGTAATGTAGAAAATATTTGAACAGAATATCTAGTGAAAAACTCAAATGGAAGAGAGGAGTAGGTTTTGGGGTGCTCACGAATAACTGAATTAAAAAACTCTATGGCTTTATACTTTAGAGAGTGTTATACTTTCATTCTTACTATTAAGAATAAGATCCTAAGGAAGATCTTGGTTCTATCAGAAAAACCTAACATGCAATGCCTCCATTATAAATTTCAGTGACAGCCTAATGACTTGCCAAAGATAACAGTAAGAATAGGAACCACAATGTGCCATCAGTTCTCAAGTATTTATTCCTCAGTTCCCTTTGCTTTTTTCTTTAATGAATATCAGTTTCTCCTAGAATGGACATAAAAGGAAATCTCATTTGTTTATATCTTTTTTTAAATTTAGTACCAGAAAGGAAACTTACAGCCTAGCACTTGCCAGGCAGGCACTGTGCCACTGAGCTGTCTCTTGTATTGCTTGCCAATACAGCTCATTGTTGCTTGCTCGGTGTACGTCCCCAGGATCCGGACACCTATCTTGAACTAGCTCATGGTCTTATTGTAGCAGACACATAAGTGAGCAGATAATGCAGTCTCCAGAGTGCTATAGTCATGTTAGTAATAAAAACAGGGTACCGTGGGAGCTCAGTGCAATGCAGCCCACTCAAATGGTTTGCCAGTGATGGAGAAGAAAGAATGCTGAGATTTTCTCAAAGAGTTACAACTGCATAGTTATAAGGAGCAAACTTGGGCAAGATAATGAGCAAAGAGACATTCATGTGTGAAGGCTTTCAGGGAGAAGGAGAAGGGGACATGCAGAAGCAAAACAAAATTAATACAATAACAATAGTAAGAACAATCCTCATGTTTCTGGAGCACAGGACAGGAGAGAAAGAATGAAAGGAAATGTGTTGTGGGGTGGAGTGATTCAGATGCAAGGATTAGGATGTTTGAACTGTTTTATGGCATAATGTGCAGTTGAGACCTGATCCTTACCTCATGGAATTTTAAGAAAAAAGAAATCATTTCATATTTTTAGTGGGAAGTAGAAGAGAGACTAAAAAGAACATACTGGGCTTGGAAGACTTAGCTTCATTTCTTGATTTCTATACTGGCAGCTTGGTGGAGTAAGGGAAGTATGAAACGCAGGAGTAAAAGTAGTTATAATCAAGGAAATGCTTTGAAATGTGGTGTTGAGGTGTCCCTGAGGCATGTGTGTGGAGGATCATGGTAACTGGTATAGTAAGATTCAAATAGGAATTTTGGAAACATGAAGGAGACTGAATAGCAGCTTCCATTTCTGCAGCAGGTACAAGGTTAGTGCTCTAGTCTGAATGTGTGTACCTCCACCAGTATATACTGAAACCTGACGAACAGGTATGGATGAGTTTGACTTTGGAGACTGAAAGGCTCTAACCACACTGAATTAGTCAGAGCTTTAGTTTTAGACTTTTCAATCTCCAGAAATGAGAAAGAGAATTGTTTTATTTATAAGATACCCATGTTTTAATATTTTGTGCCAACCATTTGAGTGAATTAAGATAGTTAAGTATTTGGTTAGCTTTGTGCTAATGAAAGAAGTAATTTAAGGTCTTTATATTTGAAACTATTAAAGCAGTTTAGATATTATTCAATTTGCAAATAAAGTGCATATATTGTAGCACATGGTAAAGTCTAGAAATCTAACTTTGATTAAACAGAATCAAGCTAGTCTGTCTCATTTGGAAATATGGAGGGAATAGAACATGGTGTTTAATTTGCTTTTGTGTTCACCACAGAGTATTAACTCTAATACGTTAACACAAAAATAAGAACTTTTCTATCATAGTTAGTTTCCCATAATTTTAAAAGTTATGTTGCATCACATTCCTATAGATAAAATGCTGAAGGCACCCTGAAATTGAACAGTTCTCTATGGATGTTCATGCTAAAGGTGAATAATTTAAAATAGTTCTGGTACCATTTTATTCCCATATTAGAGTTGATGATGTGAGTAACTGTACTGTGATACTACCTCTCTCTTTGGAAGAAAATACAGGATAAGTTCTTTGAGAGAAACAAAACATTCTTTGTTTAAAATATGTAAGTAGGGGCTGGGGAGCTGGATCAGAAGTATAAGTGCTTGACTGGCAAACGCAAGGATCTGAGTTCAATCTCCGGTTCCGCCAAAATAAAATAAAATAAAATACGTAAGTATAAAAGCAAGTGAGAATGCTAAAATTGCTAGGCATGTGGATTACCTTGATGACTGTACTAACTATAAAAATGGTTTGTCAGCTGTTGAAAAAAAATATATATAACTAAAATTTTGTTTTTACAGTGCCTGTGACATGAATCCTTCAGGCTAGGAATAGTACATGGTATATCCATGGTTCCCAAGTTTGTGTTGAATGAGTGAATGAATACATAAATGGAATTTTCACTAATAACTATGATTGGGGATAAAATTGATAAGAACAATGCTAGGCACTCTGGATCGAGCTTTTATACCCTGGCTCATTGAGCTGCTCAGCTTTATGCAATAACTGTGATGCTACAGTTGAATTGAATAACCAGGATGAGAGGTCATGTTCTGAGGATCAAGCCTCTTTTCATCATGCAAACTACTGGGTGGCCTCTGACATGATGTGTTTAGTTATCAAACATGTCAGCTAATGCCATGGAGAGAGCACATGTATTAAAAGTGACAGACATAACAAGGGTCAAAGATCAAAGGTGACTTGCAAAGGGCTTTTTACTTCATCATGCTGTTATAATCGTTTGTGGTAGGTCGGATTCATGATTGAAAAATCATGAAGAGTAATGCTGTGCAGAGGTTTTCTTTTCAGCCTAAATATTCCTTAAATGCTGTGATAATTACTATATATTTATATTATTTGTAGGACACCACAAATTCAAAACAATCCCAGTTCTTCATTGTTAATTTTCACTTATCTAATGTTTATAGTTTATTTCTTATTATGAAAGTGGTATGAACTCACTATAAAAATTAATGAATAAAAAATACTAATATAGAAAGTTAAAGTACTGTTTAGTACAATGCCTTAATAAGACCATACTCACTGTACATTTCTTCAGTTATGATTGAAAATGATGCCTTCTTTTTAAACAGATGCAAAAAGCTGGTGGAGAATGTCCTTTGTGCCCACCACTGTGCTGTATGCCATTGTGTATACCAAAATTCCCAATGAGGCATGAAAATAATACAGAGCCGTGGGGAAAATCTAATAGTATCGCTCCATATCCTACCATACTGTACAGTGATAGTAAGGAGGGCACTCCAGAGCACTTGAAGCTCTTTGAGCTGGTGATGGCATCCGGGTATGGTGGTGCATGCCTGTTATCCTATCACTGGGGAGGCTGAAAAACAGGAGGATCACTATGAGTCTGAGCTGCATAGTGAGGCCCTGTACCAAATACATAAGTCGGAAAAAAATTCACTAAACTAAGTAATAGGAATTCCACATTGACTGCTGTATTACATGATGCTATCTTCAAATTAGTTGCTCAGGCTACTACATATAAACATGCAAGATTAATTTAAAGAAAAGAAAAGAACAGAACAAAACAATAACAAAACAGATTTATTTCTAGAAGTAATCTGCAATCTTGTCTTGTGGACTAGCTGTCTGGAATGTTGTTATTGTTCTTTAAAAATTTGGGGATAAAGGCACAACCCATGATATTTTGAAGCAAATTACTATATTTTTGTATGTGTAGTATTTGAACTCTGATTATAAAGATCTCTATGACATATTTAAGTATCTATTTTATGTGCTAATTGCAAGACTTTTCTGTTTGGTGCTGGTCAGCTAAATGGAAAATTAAGTCATTTCCCCTTGGGAATCAGTATAATAGATTTATTTTATGATTAAAAGAATTCTGTCCCCATTCCGTTTCTTCAGACATAGTTCCATTGAAAAGCTAGCTGCTATTTTAGCGAGAATGTTAAGGGAGAATGTTTTTCAGAAGACAAATATAGACAAACTTGAAGTTACTATAACCACATTTGACAAATTACATAATCAGAGTCTATTATTTTTCTCTTTCCTTTCTCCACCTTTGTAAGAAAACCCATGAGAACACATGCTGCATATTTGACACCTTTTTGCTTCAAATAGCTATGCACTTACTTGTTGCTTTAAAATATTATGCTTTCCTTTTATTTTTTAGCTGCAAGTTGCACACAGGGACCATAAGACTTGCTTGGGAGATGGATGCCTAAATGAGCCCACATGGTGGTAGTTTTCATGGTGATATGATCTAGTGTTGCATCTCTCAAAGCTGTAGACTGAGAATTTCAATTTTTTAATGAACTAGATATAACTAGGTCCATCTCGCAGAATAAAAATCATGTTATTTAGTTTACATGTTGTATTAGATACCAATCAGAAAGACAAGTTTTGTTATGTACAGTAGGAAATAACTGTCAAGTAGGGTGTGTGCTTCAGTCAACAATCCACAGATTCTCTCTCGCACACACAAACCGCATGCGAATACAAGTTAGAATGAAATATCGGCTTATAATGAGAAGTGTAGCTGTGTTAGTCTCACAAATTCCACTTTATCTGGGCAGATGAGTGACTTGGGATGCCAAATGTACTGAAGAGTGTCCACAGAAATCAAACAAAGGGATAGAAAACAATGGAAATGAGTTGATTTTAAGTTTTGTTTTCAAATAAAATAGTTTTAGCATTTTCACCTCTGCCAGGCTGGCCTTGAAACAACATCATAATGCTTTTGTACCTGTGACTAAAAATTGCAATACAATGCTTCTTTTTTCCGCCTCTTTTTTCTTTGCTTTTCATGACCAGCTGCCTCTGTTGTTTAAAAAAAAAAAAGGCATGATACAGTTAATTTGGATTTTGTTTACTGCAATATTGATTCATCTAATCATAATCATAATTCAACTCTTCAGTCTTAAGATTTCTTTCCTATAATCTTTATTGGTGTTTGGGGAATTTCCGAATGTTCACATTAAATATGTTTAGTTTATTAGTCTAAGTTAGATGTGTTTAATCATATCCTTTTGATTTCAAACCTTTTCAAGCAAATCATAGCAGCTCTGGTACTAAAAAACAATCCTATTCCTTTACTATGTTTCTAAAAGTAGCAACAGTGGCAAGATTGTGAGACACATGAGATAATAGTGTTCTCTCCCTCTACAGAGTACAAATCAAAAATATGTATTATTTTTAAACATACAAAGATAATCCCAAATATTTTTTTTAATTAGATGTTTCTATTTCAGAGAATAAAGATAGTAAAGAGATGATTGAGGAATAAAGGTATTTCTTTATCATTAATGGATGGACTCACTCCCAGCACCTCTTGATGCATCTGTGGAGTGGCTCTAGAATCTTCTGCCCTTTCCTGCCCCACTGTTGAGATGTAGAAATGGTCAGTTGTGATAGTTTCTTGGTATCTATCTGCAAAGATGTTGGCTTCTTCACAGTAAAAGTGTCAAAAATCAAAGTAATCTCAGTACATTTGTGGACATATGTATGATCAGCAATGTGATCATTTTGTTCTAAGGCAAAATTACCAATATTTGCAACTTGTGCAAATATTGTTTCTTTATTCAGAGAATGTTTATATTCAAGGATTAAGACACTCTGGAATTCTAAAGGTAAGATAGTATAAAGGCATACTACATGACAGTAATTTTTTCTTAATTATTTAGTTTGTACTGAGCCCTACACTAGGGAAGTGCTTGGTGTTTTACACTGAGTCTTTCGTGTTGGGGTTTCCCAAAGGTTCAAAGGTTTGCACATGGCCTAGAATGGTAAACATTAGACCTAAAATCATCTTGCAGCCTCTGACTTGGCTTGTGATTTAATTGTCACCTCATTAATATGGGCCACTGAGTATGGATTTGTCAAAACAAGATACATCAAGAGGACTGAATAAAATGGTTTATGGTTTGGGATTTTTTACCACCCCCACTTTCCCCGTTATGTTTCTTAAACCTCCAACTTCAAGAGCCTGGTTTGATAAACATGCCCTGTCCTCTAGGTCACTGGGTTAAGGATCAGTTCAGTCCTTTTGAACTTTTCACTTTTTCTGTATAAATACAAGCTAAGTACTTACTAGGTTCTAAATCTAGAAGTCTACAAAGATTTATTGCAGGAGCAAAGTAAGAAAAATATCTTGATGACTCCTCACCTTGCCTCTCTGATCTCTTTATTCGCTTTTCAGGGAATGACACTTCACCCTTAGGATTCCAGTATTTACTCCTTCAAGGAATTTTTTCATTAAAAAAATAAAAGAACATAAAGATTCTTCTTCACCCTGATTATTTGAATGCTCATTTTGAAATTTTATAAGCAAAGGAGGATAACTTACGAAGTTGAAAAATTTAACTCTTGGAAGTGCCTTTATGTAAAGACTGCATATAATGCCTTATACGTAAAAGTTATATGTAGCTTATAAAATAAACAAGGATACTGGTTTATACTGGTACCTGGTGCAACACTTGTATTGTACACAAAAAGCACTCAATAACTT